>NW_022986956.1:284200-559861 GCF_010093935.1 Zasmidium cellare ATCC 36951
TCAAGAAGGAACGAATTCCTCTTGCTTCGTAAAGAGATGTCGAACGCACCACTTCCCTTGAAGCCTACTCCTGGTAGACTCATGAAGGAACGAATCCCTCTCGGACTGTCCCGGCGGCACAAGAGAGATGTCGAACGCACTTTACTCCCTTGGAGACTACTCAGGCAACTCCTGATAGACTCATGAGGACGAAGACTTCCGAGGTGGCGTGCAAGGCTTTTCGACAGGCTGCTTCATTTGCAACGAGACGCAATACGAGAGATGAGGTTGGCGCAGCCCCATTCCTTCGAAGGTACGTTTTCATCCTCTTCTCCCTTGATCTCTGGACTTTACTGACTTTTCGTTGCAGGCTTTCCGTGTCGATCCTTTGGGGTTGAACTGGTATGCCTTGTTGGAGAGGGGTTGCTTAGGAAGCTTGGAAGTCTTGCTGGGCTGTTGCGGCCATGGAACTTGTTGAGATGAAGAGAAGGGGGTCTGGAGGTTTGGCCAGGCTGCTGAGATCGTGGGAGGTGTAGAAGAGAGAGACTTGAGCATCTTTGGTTCTGTCGACGATCGATGCTGTGGAAGACTTCATGGAGAGGATGGTACCTGGTTGGGGTGATCGCTAGTTTCGCCTTCTGGGGCTCATCTGGACTGCCTTGGTCGAGATAACTGAAGGGGCTTGGAGGTTGTTCTGGACGGCTGAGACCATGGGAGGCGTTGATGTGAAAGACTTGGGCATCATCATTGCTGCTGCCGGCAGCTATCTCGGAGGACTTGTTGGAGAAGCTGAGACCTGGGTTGAGAATTGAGAATCGTTCGTCTCTGCTGCCATCATGCTGGACGGAAATGGTGGAAGGCATCAACATCCTTGCGAAGGCTTCAACGAAGATCATCAAGCAACTACCTTGATCACTTGCCCTCGCTGCCGGACATCCAGCTTGCTTTCGTTTTGGACTTCGCCTCCTCGCAGTTCACCCAGGACTGTCGAAGATTCACTGGTCTGATGTGGCCTTGATGGTTGTGGATGGAGGATGAGGAGGCTTGGAACGTTTCTCTGGAGAATATGGTCATGGGAGTCCTGCCTGAAGGAGACTTGGGCATCTTCGTTGCGGCTGTCGAATGTGAAGGACTTGCAGGACTTCGTGAAGAGGCTGATAGCCTGCTGGAGTCGTCGCTGTCTTCGCTGTCTTCGCTGCGCTTTGGGCTGAGGAAACCGGCATTCTCGAGAAACTACCAACGACGATGGCCAATTGAGACGACATGAACCCTCGCCCTCGTGCTCGCTGCTGGAAACTTCATCTCGCTCTCGTTATTCCCAGCATCCCTTCGACTTCGCCATTCGCAACACATCGAGACTCGCCGGTGCTCAAGAAGACTCTCGTGCATGGATCTTCGCAGAGGTGGGAGAGGATTGTCATCAGGTTGTTGAGGGTGATTCAGAACGTTTCTGAGCGTGCTGTCGATGAACCAGCTGGTTGAGCAGTTTGTGGCTTCTTGATTAGCGGAGGACACATCCTGAGCACCATCGACATGCCGCTATCGTTTCTGCATAGCTCCGTGGAAGGTCGACTCAAAGGAGAACATGATATCCGTATACGAGTCCTTGTCCCTGCTCTTGCAGGGTGTATCGGCTTTTCTTTTCCATCTCATCGCAGTGACTCCCGGGGGATCTAGTGGAGGTGCCATGACGGTTGCGAGAGCCATACCCATGCGGTGTGCCCTTCTCGCTTGCCAATCCGGATCTCTTGCGCCTATCCTGTTGAGTATTGATCTATCACCAGCTCGAAGAAGGGCCTCCAGCTTTCGTCTTCGGCTTTGCGCGGCTTGAGCAGAGGGCCCTCGCTGGCGGTCGCACAGGAATACTTTGAGCCTTTCGTTCTCACGCCCTAGTCGTTCAGGACCTTCGGCAGGGCGAGTTTGCTTGCCAGGAGCCTGTGCCAAAGCATCTGGGCCAGCGCTGAGGCGCTTCTCCGGTCCGTATGCGCTCGTGTCAGCATAGCCATCCTCCCTCTGGCCGCCGTCATTGTGAGGAAGAGCAGCAGAAGGCTTGGACTCCTCTGTCTCCCCAAGCGCTTCCTCTCGACGTGGTCAAGCGTCTCCTTGCGCTCCTGCGCAGCTCAAGGGGCCATCTTTCCTGCCATTGATCCACGATGCTCGAAGCGATCTCCTGCCAACCATTGCCAGTCCCCAAATACTCTGGCTCTTTCCTATGCTCTTTCTGCTTCCCGTGCTACTTGTCCTCCAAGCACAATACCCAACTCCTGACGCGGCTTGAGCCCAGATCGTTCTCTCGGTCTCTACCAAGAACCTGTCGCTTTCTCTTGTTCAAAATCGACGGCGGTCCGTCTCTTGAGGTCGGAGAATCGAGCGCAGGGTGTGCGGTATGCATTTGGCCCGGTAGAATCGATTGCTGGAGGATTTGGGCTGAGTTTTTGCTCGACTACGATCGTTGGAGCCCCTCGCGAACATTCTGCAAGGGCATACTGGCTCATGCTGATCTTCCGGCTCTTCTCAAGCTCCTCAAAGTCTTACTTGATGGATCGGGGTGGTATTGCGGTTGCTGTTTCTGTTCTTTCGACTCCAGAAGGGTTTCGATGGAGACACCAGCGAAGGCCTACGCTGGATGTGAAGCCTTGCCTGCGATTGAGTATCAAGAGTCAATCTCCAAAGCCATACTGTGGATAGGTCATGCTTCTGTGTGAAGGTCCGCTGACGGCTGCGCTCTTCCGGCCCATTGTGTCGAGATTGCCGTATTTTGGTCGGCATGGACCTCGCTTTCGGAGTGGTATCAGCGCAGGACAGCAGAATGGGTTGGAGATGACCAGGAGTAGGCATCGGGAGGAATAAGGGCGCTCTCTCCTTTCAGACGGCCGCCAAACGAACCGAATGAGATGGGTGTGTGTTGACCACCCTCGATGCTACAGGGTTTCGTCCCGATCGGTATTCTTCGCTCTCCCATCTCTTCGTCAAACATCATCACCGGTGGAGTCCACTTGTCCTGCCAGAGTAGCAGCCCATCCTCCATGCTCAAACCGCTGAACCCAACAAAGCTGCCTCATCATCGCGCTATCCGTCCATCTCTTTTCCATCAGCCCGAAGCTCTCAGGCCAGACGAGCTCCCTGTGAGCATCACGATGCGCTTTGAAGATATCCTGAACTTGTTGCAGGGCCGCAATGGTGTGAGGTCAGGCCCAATGGAATGTTCTCAAAGCCTGGGTGCTGGGATGGATCGATTTTCTGTGACGGGGCGACGGTTTCGAGCCAGCGCTGCATCGTTTGATTGCGTGGATCTTGCTGTTCGCTAGGATGTGATGATGAGGCGTTGGGAGACATGTTTGCTGTGTGTTTGTGAAGTTGGCGGTGGGCCTATAGTTCAATACTGTCACAAAGGCGCCTGACGGGGAGCGGGAAATCGTTGCGGCATCACGGAGGAGAGATACATCACGACAGAGACTTTACGAAGAACACGAGAACATGCAACGAACGCAGAATAGGGATACAAAAAGATCAATTGAATACTACCGAAGACAACACAGCACACCAGCATCAAACCACGCAGGATCTGGCTTTCGCCCACACTATCTCCCACCCAATCCATTGGCGATCGCGGAGGCAGGCCCATCCCCAGTCCCACCAGACTCGCTCACAAAATCTTTGACTCTCTCCATCTTCCCTTGCCAACCACTGCCAGTCTTGTTTGGTCCGCTGACTGGCAGTGGTTGGCCCTGCAGCGGGAAACTCTGCCGGTCTTGCTTGGGTGGTTCTCGTGCTCGTCTTTTGCGGCCATGGCGAGGCGCTTGAGGGCGTTCTCGACATCTTCTCGGTGGCTTGATCGTCGGTGTTGCGGGCGGGGATGTCAGCAGGGGCGCTGACTGCGCTCTGCGCTCCCGCATTCGGAGCAGCAGACGGATCGACGGTCATGGCGCCCGGCGCCGCAGACAGTGCCGAAGATGGTGTTGGCGGGCGCCCCGGGGGCGAGACAGTGCTTCCCTCGCTGGGCGGCGAGGTCTCCGCGGTGGAGGGGACGGTGGAGTGCGAGTCAATGGGAAGCTGTGCCTTTTTCAAAAACGGCACAGACTCTGAAGAAACGTTAGCAATCGAAGGACAAGACCGAAAATATGGGTATCGACTCACCCCGTATTGTTGATGTCGATTTGCTCTTTCTGGGAGCAATGGCTTGATGCTGGGACTGATCCGTGGTCGAAGAGCTGGTGAGACAAGAGCGGAGCCAGACACGTATCTTGCCAAAAGGCAAGAAAAGTTCAAAAAGGACTTTGTTGGGTTGATATGGGTGTTGGGTTGCATATGGGCGACGAGGGTGTCATCTTCATCGTCATCGTCATCATCTTCGCTATTTGATGAAGTCGTTGATGAAGGCACTGTCGATGAATGTCAGTGATGAGCAGTGATGTGAAGAGGATGGGTGGTGGGAGACGCACTTTTGGTGGTTGTTGTGGAGGAGAAGGAAGAGAAAGAGTCAGAGAAGTGAAGAAGTAGGCAAGCTGCTGCCTGCTAGCGCCATTGTGCTTACTCAGTTGACAATCAATTGCGGCAAGGACGCGTTACGCGTAGCAACTTTGGGGTAGAGCAGTGATCGTACTCATGCTTGCGTCCATACATTTCTATCCAACCTCCCTGCTATGGAAGATATACGGTTCAGTTTGCCTCTTTGCCGCAAGCGCTTCAAAAGTGTCTCACAAACACTCTGCTCGCTTCGCTCTCCAGTACTCGATACGACCTTCCGCCGACATCATCCTGTATCCTCTTCAGCCGATGCTCCACCTGCCTCATCACCCGCTGTCTCGATTTCCTCTTCGTCAACAGGGAAAGCCATTTCCTCGAATGCTTTCTTGTTGAGCTTGTTGAGACACTCGATGTGCCACGACTCGACGCACTCTTGCGCAAGCTCTGCTAACGGCCTGCCACACTTTCCCTTCCAACCCTTGAATATCTCTTGATAATAGGCTTGACTGCGTTCGATTCCGCTTGCCTCCCTTTCCACGCATAAAGCGTCGAAGCAGTTGAGGTCAATGCGCTTGTCTATGATCTTGTGTGCTTTCGACTCGATGTGACGAGCAAGTCTCTGCCAGTAATACCCATGGCCCGTCACGCCGACCAAATGCTCTCGTACTTGGCGACCTGCCTCGACTTCTTCCTTCATCGATGCAGTAATGTACATATGCGCCATCTCATGCAGAAGAGTGCCGATCAACTCCAGTGGCGTCTTCAACTGCGCAAAATTCAAACGTAGGAAGTGTCCTGAACCGCGCCAATCTTTTGGACCACGCCAATCTTTTGGAGCATCAAAATAAGTGCTTCCTCTTGAAAGGCTACTCTCATCGTAGAAAAATGACCAGAAAAGTGCGATCGTCCTGCTGCAGATGGAGATGGAGCTGAAGATCTGGTCGCAGAGTATCAGATGATCGAGGGCTAGGACAAAGCGACGGAAGTCCTGGTCTTGGATATCCATGAAGTCGTCGAGACTTTCGAGCTTCTCTCGAAATGATGTAACGGCCTCAAGGCATTCCTCGTAGCGGCGCTTCGATTTGGGGTCCTCTCCATGTTCGAAATCGAAAGTTTCACACAGATCCGCGTCTATGAAGTCGGGCTTCACCATATCTTCTTCAGTAGTAAGCGACATGGTTGTGAGTGTAGTCGGTTCCGCGATTGCCCTGAAGATTCAAGTTGACAGTGGCAAGCCGCAAAGTCGAGACTGTCTCCCTCAAATGTGAAGGAAATTCTGCACAGACCTCACGATGATCAAGCCGTAGTGTCAGATTCATTCACTCACCCCACTTGTATTTACACGTCATCTCGCTCGACCTTTGCATTGGTAGCTCCGGTCCTGTCTTGATCACCAACGGCTCGGTGGACTGCAATTATGGTGAGAAACTCTTACAAATTTGGGTAGATTGATCTTTGTGGTTATTCACACATGCGCAAAACAGACAACATGATCGACCTTGAGAGTCACCATCACGTCTCTATCGCACAAACGTCATCTCCTCCCTCAATCGACTTTAGCGGAATGCGCCGCTACAAGACCTCACACTTCCATATCCTCCCACTGCCCGACCGGCTTCCCCTCTATCGCCTCAATCGCACGCGGATTCAATCGCACGCGGACTGGCCCAATCGGAGCCCTTCTTCGCCATAAAAGCTCCATTCGCATCAAAGTCAGAGTTCCACAACGCTTCGAAGTACTCCATGCTTGCCGTCATCTCGCCTGCGACAAGTTCCTCCAAACACGCATCCTGACGCCCGAGATCAATCTTCACGCCCAAGAGCGCTGTGGCCCTCGCCTCGACAGATTGTGCAAGCCTTTGCCATTAATATCCATGTTTCGAGTAGCCCAGGAGCCTCAGGTTTACTTCATTATCTTTGGCTTACTTTTTGTCCTCAGAGATTCTGATGAACATATGCAACATCTCGTGGAAGAGCACGCTGACCACTTCGGGGCCTGACTTGTTGTGGACCGTATGCATGCGGAGCTGATGGGTTGAATCCTGGGTGAGGCTGGAGCCTTTCTTGTTCTTCTCTGTGTCGTTGGACCATGTGAGTTGGAATTCGGTGCTGTCGTCCCAGAGTCCGTCGAGGAGAAAGACATAGCTGGCGCTCTTGAGGAACTTCTCAACGTCCGAAGCCGGGATCAGAGATGCAGCTGGATTATTCTTTCCATTCAGTAGCATCACTCAACCCCATGAGATCCTCTACTCAGCCTTCCCGTTCGATGGCTCTAGTCTTCGCCCGACATGTAGCCCGTCTCCGTCCAAACATCCTTTGGATCGACAAATTTTGATTCGTCCCATACTTCATCGTCTCCTTCATTGCCCTCCAAAAGTTCCATAAAGTGTTTGAGGTCTTTGATACGCTGTTGGAGTGATCCTTTGTAGTCTTCCATGTCTCCAGCCCTGTCTTCCATCTTTCTGAGCCGCACGTTTAACTCTTCCACATATCTTTGCTGTGCTTCTAAGCCTCTGGGGGTTTTCAGCGCTCGCCTCATTCTCAGCTTGGTCTTCGTTGCCCTCTTTGTTGTCGTCGTGCCCTCGCGCTTCCTGTGTGTTGAGGTGTTCAATACCATCTGCAAAGGCGTCTCCAACAGTTGTTTGGTCCGGCACTGAGGAGTTCGTCTTTGTAATGGGCACACCAGCAGATGTAGCTGTGGTCCTGCGGCTCGGTGGAGACCTAACATGATTCTCGGCTCCAACGATGTGTTCTCCGTTGCATTCGCCCGGCTGCTCTTGGTCGCTTTTGGGACACATTGGATCTCAGATGAGCTGCACGTCTCCTGGCAAGTCCTGTGGGTAGTCACTGTGTGCGTACGGTCCTGTTGATTGGAAGTTGCGTGACGTCGTGCCTTTGCGCGGAAGGGTTTGAGCTTCCAGAAAGAGTTCGTAGATATACACTGGCAATCAAGCAAGACTTTAGAATGATCGAGAAGAGATTCGTTGTACATATAGCGCTTTCTCGTCTTTCTTATCGTCAAAAGACGCCATGCGTCTACGAAGGCACGCACACCCATTCAGTCCAGAACGTCTCTCACGCTCACCCACCCGTCTTCCTGATCAATTTCCTTGCGCTCGAGCTCTTGATTTTCTCGTTTCCTTGAGTCAGAGTCTCAGGTCCTTCCTCCACGAGGTCGATTTCGTTGGGGTTCTCAGTCATGGCGTTCCTCCGGGCCTGTAACCTCTCTTTATGCAGCTGCGTGATTCCTGCCCACGCTATTTTCGCAGCAAGTTCTTGACCTGGACGGTCGTCTCTGAATAACTCCTCGAAGTACTGCAGATCAGGTACAATGCCACTGTCTTTGCACTCGTAGTCCGCAGCATCAAAACGTCCGAGGTCAATATCAAGTGACAAGACTTGGCCACATCTCTTCTCAATCTCCCGTGTGAGTCGCTGGAAGTAGTACCCATGACCTGTCGCGCCATCCAGCTTGTGAAATACTCGAATGGGATCTGCATTCTCAGGCGTCCGAATGTTCAACTGCTCGAAGCGAAAGCACTTGTAGATGAATATGTGCACCATTTCGTGCAAAAATGTGCCGAGCAGGTCGAGCACATTCTCATGAAGGCGTGCATTGACTCGAAGGAAAGTTATGCCGTCAATATAGTCCATGTCCATCCACCCGTACAACAGCTCATCTTCCGCGTCTTCTCCATCTTGCACTTCTTCAAGCCGAGCTCGAATGAGCCAGTCGAAATCCCAATCGTCCACTTTCTGCATGAACTTGTCCTGGAAGAAGAGCGTACACAATGCTTGTACAAGCTGCATCACCTCGACCCACGGCATTCCGGCAAGGTTCTCTCCGTCGATGCAGTCCTGCATCTCGAGGCGAAGTCGCTCGACAGCCAGCAGTGCGGGCTTCCATTGCGGAAGGGTAGCCTCGAAGTGCGCTTTGTCGTACGGTGTTTGGAGCCAGTCCATGAGGAGTTGAATGTGGGTTCCAACTCGATCGTGAGGAATATCGTCGCTGGTGGGCAGAGACATGATGTCTGATGTTCACTGGCTTTTCGTTCCTCCATTGCGGTGCTGTATAATGGTAGAAGATAAAGCACACACGTAGCACAATTAGCGCGGCGTAGTCTCCGCGGCAAAATTTGAATTTGGACTTGGGCAGAACATCGTCACGTGACAGTTTCCGCTTTTGGAAGGACCAGGTGAATGAATTTGCCCAGGCTTGGCAACGGTCGCGCGACTGCTACTGGCAAACATCGCAGGGCACGTTTCATGTCGCAAGACAATAAGAACGCAGCGCGACGCGTCGCCATTAACAGCTGCCGCATTATGCTTTATACGATCTCGCCGCTACTGGAGTCCACAAAGCAACTACTATTTGAAAGCAAACGTCACTAGAGAAGGAAACAGGGGAATGGCTTGCTGTTTCTCCGCTTGAGTGGCTACTGCTATATGTCTTCTCGTCAGCCATAGGGGAAATGCCAGTAATATTCCACATAGAGCACTCGGAACACTAAGTTCTGAGGCCTTATTATTGTTTTTCTGTATTCGAAGGGCTTTGTTGGGCAACAGCGGCGGCGTAGGTTTCGCCTTGCGCTTGGAACCAACACTACGATCTGCCGGTGCAGACAAACTCGGAAGTGGGTCAGATGAGGGATCTGTTACGTTGAGTTGTGGCCGGGATGGAGCGATAGACTGTGGCCTAGATGGAGCGGTGGACTGGGCGAAGTTAGTAGCAGCTATTGGTGCTGGCGCTAGTCGCGGTCTGAGCTCCGGTCGCTTTGGCTTTTCCACGCCCCAGTCACGTGAACTGCTCAGTTAGCACCAATGTAAAAAGCTCCAGTGTTGGGGATTTGCTTACGGGCCGAACTCAGTTTTGCCGTGTAGGCAATTCAGTACTTGTTCGGTCCTTGCTTTTGCGATTGCTTGGATTTCCTCTGTAGTCGAGTTGGCAGCAACATCGAATAACACCTGCAAGTTCAGCTGCACTTTGGTGTGAGTGGGGTATAGCGAGGACTGCACATCCAAAAAGCTGCACCGAGGCCTTCATTGCGATACACAAAAGGCCAGGACGACGAGATTGGACACAAGGGAAACGAGAGATGTTCGCAACAGTCGGATGGCAGGACAATGATAAACCTCGACTTGGAGATAGCCAATCACAGCCGGAATCTGACCAATCAGAATCGAGACCAGCCAGTCCCGATTTTGATTGGCTCGAGACGGCAGTGATCTAACGAAAACGATCTACAAAGCATACATGCATAGGTACTCGATATTGCGTAGGCTTTATATATTAAGTTAATAGGTTAGCCCTTTGGGGATGCCTTTGGATAGACAGAAGCCTTCCGAAAACAACCAAGAGGATGTACGCAGCAAGCAGGTCGGTACCAAGTGGGTTTCAAAGTGCTCTCTTGCAATCAATTATCTCCACGGTCTGCGATACAGACTCCGACTGTCTCGTTTGCCTCTTCCGACTTCAAGCCGTTTCCTTCTTTCAAAGCTGCTCGACCGGACCCAGTATGATTCGTACGGCATAGCAGCAAGTCGTCACCACAGTATTCCATACCTCTCTGAATCAGACGCCAAGCGCTGTAGGCCGGGCGCTCAGTCAAAGAGGAAGATCTTCTCTGTGTTCGACTCCTTTCCATGTCTTGCTTTCCTCCCCCTGACTTCGATCTCTGTCTGCTGCCGTCCTTCCCGCCAGGGTACAGCGAGAAACCAGGCTGGAGACTGCCTTCTTCCTTCAATCGCTTCCTATGTACATTCTTGCATACCAGCTATATTCTCTCATCCTGGTCAGATGGCCTTCCCACCAGCGCTACTTTCTCTGCACATTTGCCAATCTGTTATTGCTATTGAAAGTAGCCGGATCATCCCCAAAACCTTACGCCATGCTGACCCAAGCATGCTCCGGAATAGAGATCTTCATTTCGAGAAGCAACTACAGACTCGCTGCGCACGACTCGCAAGCAGCGTCCAGATCGTTCCAATCTTGAAACCTCGTGTGGTCACGGGCATCCAGAAATGCTCTCTCCGCCCCCCGAATCAATCGCTAGGCTGGAATGGATACAAGCGCAAGTATCTTCGGAAGCGTTTGAGAAGATGATGGCAGCTCTCGTGGGCGTTTGTGAAGTTGATGGCAGCATCATACCACAGAAACAAGTATCTCCTCGAACGTCGTCCTTCAAAAGCCCAGAAACACCCACAACTTGCCGATCACCCGCCTTACGGACGAGGTGAGGCGAGTGTTCGCAACAGGCGTCAGATGTCGAAGCTCCAGGAACAAGTCTTGGAGCGAAACGTACGTGGCGGCGGTCTGGAGTCGACTGTATAGAGCACCATTTCGAGCAAGGCTTCCAGCCTCTTCGACAGCCAATGCAGTGTCGCAATAGCCGTGGCATGGCGTCGCTGGTGCGTATCAGCACTGGACGAGACTGGGGCTCTGCGTCACGTCTGCTGTGCGCTTTGCAAACTCTGGAAGATTGGTGGCAAAGTACAACGCTCTAGAAGAGGAAGGTCAGATGGAGAGATTGTTCCCGGGGAGTCAGTGATGGATAGAGATGGTATAGGATTGTTGAGAGGCGTGGATGGATGGGATGGCAGGGAGATGACAGAGAGAAACGAATCAAGCCTCATCCAAAAACAGCTGCGAAAAAGAGCCAGCAACAAAGAACCCTCACCCAACTCATCCCAAAACCATTTCACCATACCAACTCTATCTCCCTAACCCCCTCCCCCCATATCTACGCCGGCTTCCACTCATAATGAAACCTCCCCATCTCCGGCCTTCCCGCCTCATCCTCGCCCTTCCGATCATACATATGCCTGCCAAAATAATCCAACTCCGCCTCATAAAAGCTCGTAGGCAAATCCACACTCACCATCTGCTTGACCCACTCCAGCGTCGCCCCGAGCGCAGGGACGACATGATCCGCCTCAACCCCCTTCGCCACAACGCGCTTGAGCGGCGCGTAGTTGCGCTTGACCTCCGCCGCGATCTCCGCGGCGTACAGCGGGTTTTTGTCGGCGGAGGAGGAGGGGTTCTTCGTGGTGGCGAGGGAGGAGTAGAGGGACAGGAGGAGGGTCGAGATGTAGTCGGCCTGGATGATGCAGCCGGCGCGCCAGATCTGGAGGAGCGCGACGTAGTCGATGTTGAAGTGGTTGCCGCGGTCGGCTTTGTCGATGATGTTGAGGCCTTGGGCGTACGAGGCCAGGCAGGCGAGGTAGGTGGCTTTGCGGAGGTCTTCGAGGAAGGCGGGTTTGTCGGAGGGGGAGAGGCGTTGGGGCGGCCAGGTGGAGTCGTTGGCGGCGCCGAAGAAGGTCGTCTTGATGGTGCGGCGTTGGTGCAGGTCGCCGGAGGCGAGGCGGAGGTAGTGCGCTACGGTGAGGGTTGGGGCGGGGACGTGGTGGTTGATGGCTTCGGTGTTGGACCAGATGCCGGTGCCTTCTTCGCCGGTGAAGTCTTGGACGACTTTGTCTTCGACCGTGTCGAGGATGTGCTGGCCCTTGTCGTCTTTGGTCTGGCAGATCTCGGCGCCGATGCGGACGAGGAAGGTGCCTTGCAGTTCGCCGGTCTTGTTCCAGCGATGGAGTTCGTCGCCGACTTCGTCAAGGTTCATGCCGAGACCTTTGGTCATGATTCCCCATGCCTCAGCAACAGCGGACATCATGCCGTGCTCGATGCCGTTGTGGATCATCTTGCAGTAGTGACCAGCTCCGCCAGTGCCAATCTTGGCCACACAAGGGGTGCCATCAGGGGCTTTGGCTGCAGCCTTCTGAAGGAGTGGCAGAACGATATCGAGAGTCTCCGAATCAGAGCCCGGGCACATCGATGGTCCTCGTCGTCTGTCGAGAGCGTTAGCATAACAGTCCACATGGCATTCATCGTACGATCCGATAATTACTCACGCTGCCTGATATCCACCACTAACCCCCATCCCCACATACCGAATCCCCTTCGTAGCACACTTCCCCTGCCTCCTCTCCGTATTCTCCCACATCTCATTCGCCGCATCAATGATAATATCGCCCATCGTCAAATAAGGCAACAAGCCCTCCAACACCGAATCGCCCACAGTACCATGCGGCAACGACCACACAAACACCTTCGGTGTGCCCAAGTTCTTGCAAAGATCCTCGTACGTTTGATACTTGGTGATGCTGTTGCCAACGCCATCCTTCTTGCCCTGCTCAATCACCTTAACCATCGCCTCGTTCGAAGGATCTTTGAGTAGCACTTCACACCCCTTCTCGGCGAACAACAATGCCATTCCACCACCCATGGCGCCACAGCCAATCATGGCGAGTTTCTTGATCTCAGGGTGATTGGGAGCCATTTCGTCTGCTGCGATCGGTATGTTCTTGACGTTCTGCGATGGCGAGTTGGAGTAGGGAATGTTGGCAGCGGGTAGAGGTCGTCTCGACGAAGGGCGTGGAAAGTCGAATCCGTGGCGAGACGAGCTGTCCATTTCATCTATCTCGATCGGCTGCAGCGGTACAGCTACAGGCTGTAATCGTGATGTCAAGCTGGGGTGAGCAACCAAGCTTTCGTCGATCGGCCGAGCAAGCGCCGCGGATCTGGTGCGTTCTCACGTGGGTACCTGTTGCCGGTTGTTGTTTGTATTTCCTATTACCAGGTCGATAGCTGGGTGAGGCAGACTCGTCTGTGTGGTGTGTGGCTCGACGGGCTTGCTGTATTCAGTAGTTTGCTTGATGCGGAAGTTGTTCCAAGAAAGTGAAACGCGGGGGGCGGCGAGAAGTTCAGCCTACGATAAGTCCAGACAAGTCTACAATGGCTTTTGATGGTACGGATGAGGGATGTTGGAGGGGATTTGTGGAGGCAGATACTTAGCTAGAGACGTCGATGGCCATGAATGCAGCTTTCGTTCATCTTCTCAAGGTCCAGAAGACCGATCCTGTGGCTACATCAGCATACAGCGTTAACGACGCTACCAAACAAAAGTAAGTCTTCGTATTGAGGTTGTGAAAGTGGTGCTCGTCTCGAACAGACACACTCGCAGAGCCCGAGGCTCGATGCGTTTCGTATTGCAGTCGTATGAAACAGAAGGGTATCATCTCGTTCGCTCGGTCGCTCAATCACTCGTCGTCTTCGTCTTCGTCCTCGTAGTCTTCATCATGCACTTCCTCATCCAACTTGCTCCACTCCAAGCTCTCTTCGGTACTCTCCATCGGCATGGGGTCAACAGTCTCCAATACCCTCTCTCCTTCGTCGTCTTCTTCGTCCTGCTCCTCCCTCATCTTCTTCTCTTCATCTTGCAAGTCAAACATTACACTCTTTCTTCTGGTGCTCGGTCTGCTGCCTCCTTCGCTCGAATGGCTGCTTCTGGGTCTCTTCTCCACCACATCTCCATTCCAAGGTCTGCATTCTTTCACGACCTCTCCGCATCTCAAGCATATCCAACCTTCGCCTTCTTCGGCTTCGATGCGCTCTGCGAGGCAAACGAAACAATAGATGCAGCCGCATGGGTCTGCTTCGTATGGGTTGGTGATGTCTGTCATGGCGGATCCTATGATACCGCTGTTTGCTCCTGCTGATGTCGACGATATTACGTCTTGCTCGGACTGCCCGCCGGCTGGGTTTTGGTCTTGGTAGCATATTGCGCACGTTCTCTCTGGGAGGAATGCCAATTCTCCTTTCTGCAGCTCTTCATCTTCGTCGTCGTGGTTGGTGGATGCTCCTGAGAGTATCTTGGTGGTGGTTATTTTGGTCTTCTTCCATGCTCGTTCGATCCATCTTCTCCATCTGCTGATGCCGACGAGTGGTAGTAGAAAGAGGAGGAATTCTGTGAATGCGTGCCAAACCAGCTGTCGATTGAGGAATTCGAATGAGACCTCTCTGCTCGTCTGGTTGGATGAAGGTACGAGTCGGAGTCGTAGTATTCGGTCGGTCAGAGTCCTGTATCTGCCGTTGTAGAGGAAGACGAGGAATGAGAAGAAGGCGGCGATGTTGTGGGACGTGGTGACAAACGTCGTGAGTCGTGAGAGCCGTTGTATGAGAGGATTCGGGGTGTCGTAGCCGTTTTCAATCGTGGCGAGGCGTTCTTCCCAGCGAGTCCAGCCATATCTTCCAATGACTGTGATCAAGCCGTATGTTGCTCTCTGCCAGTTTGTCGCTTCTTTGCGTACTCGCTCTGCTTCTGCGGCGTTTCCGCGCGAGTCGATGTACTTGAGGCCTTGTAGTGATGCGCCGTAGCTGGTGCCGTGGTCCCATATGGACAGCTTCCAGTACACGATCCGCAGCAGAGCAGTGATCTCGGCGTTCCAGTCGTCCTTGAGGTGGGCGCCGAACAGTTTCAAGCCTTCGCCGGCCTGCTTCTTGAGGAGGTCGAGGAGGGCTTCGTCGAGGAGTTCCGCATCCACTTGCCCAACGCGGAATGCTGGAGATGTGCCGTACGGGCTCTTCGCGGCGTCCCAGAGGCTGAGGAGGGAGAAGGCGTGGGTGCGGAGGGCGGGCGGGAGTCGCGTGAGTTGGGCGGCGCGGTCGTGCTGCTGCTGCTGGTCTGCGCGGGTCAGTGCCTGTTCGCGCGCCGCTCGCCGCTCGAGGATGCGCTTCTGCGTCGCTGCAAAGTCGACCATGGCGGCATAACGAGAGACAGAGACAGAGAAGAGAAACAATGGAAGACTCGAGGAAATGTTGATGAGCTGATCACGGCCAGGGATTTGCTGGGCGCGCGAGGAACCGAGGTACGTTCGGCGGCCCTTCCCGACTTCACCTCGACTTGTCTTTCACAACAACATCGAAAAATCGGATATCATCAAAATATCGTCCAGATCTCTGAATGAGCGTTGTCAGATTGTGTTTGAAGCCTTGACGAGGTGTTATGCCAGATTCGAAGGTCCCTGGTGCACCTCGAGTACCGTGATGTCCAGCCGGAAAGGACTCGCCCGGACAGCTCAAGATGCTTGATGTAACCGTGTTGCAAGTCGTTCCAGGCTGTGTAAGTCACTGCGGTAAGATGCGGATTGTGAAGAATACGGTGTGTTGAGTTCCAGATTGGGTGTCGTTGCCAGGTAAGTCCAGGTCCCGAAGCCGTTGAAGAGTCGATCAGATCCAGGTACACTTCGATATCTTGGTATGTTTTCCCAGCTCTTTCCATGCTCACAAACATGCCAATGCTAACGGAAAATGCAGAGATAGACATAAAGCCAAGGAGATAACAAGACGAAGAAGAAGAAGAAGAAGATCCTCCACATACCTAAAACAACAGCTCGCGGTCCAGGGTACCCTGGGAGATCAGCGCGGCGATGATGAGGACCATCATCTCCGGCATGAACAGCCTTCACATCTAAACGTTAGCACACCTTACCGACTTTGCTGGGCTTTTGGAGTAACTCACACTGCCTGGTCCCTCGGCTCGTGCTGCAGCGCCGCGGTCGGCGCCTCGTCCATGTGGCTAGTTCACCGATCAGTACGTTCGCCTTGCTTTATGGGAGAGATGAAGCCTTACACGACTTCGTAATCGCCGTCCCATGGTGTGGGCCTAGATATCGAAGACAGCAAGTTAGCAAGGAGCGCTCCTTTGGCCGACGAATTGCGCTGATGGAACTCACGACGGCGCGACGAAGAGTTGACGCCCTTCGTCCCAGACGAGGACAAGAGAGAAGTACATCTCTCTTGCGGGAGGTGAGGGCGGTGAGGGCGCGGAGGGCAAGCGGTCGGTCTTCTCTATATCGTTGTGTTAGGTACTCTGCGGAGAAGGGTGCGGAGGGAGGTGGTGTTGGACAAACGGAGAGAACTCAGGGTCTTGGCGCTAACAACTACCCTTCTACTTCACTCTGAACGGCCTCACATCGGCGTTCATTGCGGAAGTGCTTCTAGTGCAAGAGATTCACTTATGGGACAACGTAGGTACATTCCCAACAATCAACAGGACAGCAATATATCGATATCGACATCGACAGCCTGGATCTAGAGGGATATTTGGGGATGGATGCGCTGTTTCCCACTCCTTGTCTCGATCGAACGGCCTCACCACGGCCTCAAGAACGGCATCACTCACTAGGTTGAAACCTCACTCGTACGGCAACTCCTATACATCCCCAACAACCAACAGCATAGCAATATATCGAGATAGACATCGACAGTCTGGACCCACGGAGACACTCGGGGATACATCCAGCAAGAGAGACACCTTCTCCCGTTCGAATGGCCTCACCACCGCCTCAAGAACGGCATTACTCACTAGGTTGAAACCTCACTCATACGGCAACTCCTATACATCCCCAAGAATCAATAGGACAGCAATATATCGATATCGACATCGACAGCCTGGATCCAGGGACACACTCGGGGATACATCCCGCAAGAGGTACACCTTCTCCTGTTCGAATGGCCTCACCGCCGCCTCAAGAACGACATTACTCACTAGGTTGAAATCTCACTCGTACGGCAATTCTTGGCCATCTCCAACATTCAACTGGACAGCAGCGCATCACCATGCAGACCAGCAGCTTGGAGCCGAGCAGACGGTTGGGGATAGATGCAGGAGTACATACACCTTCTTCTGGTTCGATTGCCTCACTATGGCGCTCAGGGTGAAAACGATGCTGGTACTGGGATCTCACTTACAGGGCGATCTGGATATATCCCCAAGCCTCAACGATACCATACCATCGATATGTACAACTACCACTGAACCAACAACGAGAAGACTTCCCACCAACGCCACCAACACCATCCTCACCACCATCACTGATTCGACAACACCCTCTCCATCCCTTTACTCCCCGCCTCCCCCCTCGCCGCCCGACTCGCCCCCTCAATCCCCACCTTCCTCAGCGATCTATACCTCGGCGTCCACATCTGCTCCTCAATCCACTCCTCCAAATCCGCATCCTCCTTCGGGATCCCCTCCTCCTGGGCAACCCCATCCTTCTCCGCCTGCCGAATCACCCCCGCGGCGATCTTGACGGAGATATCCCTCACGTCGACGATATCAGGCAACAGGCCAGCGTCGGGGTCTTTGAGAGCGGGCGCCTGCGCCGCGAGGGCTTTGACGGCTGCGACGAGCATTTCCGTCGTGAGGAGTTTGGCTCGGCTGAGGATGACGCCGAGGCCGATGCCGGGGAAGGTGGTGCTGTTGTTGCATTCGGCGATTTCGCGCTTCTTGCCGTCTGGAGTTTCGACGGGCGGGAAGGGGGAGCCGGTGGCGCAGAGGACTTTGCCGTCCGTCCAGGCGAAGAGGTCCTTGGGGTCGGCTTCGTGGAGGCGGGTGGGGTTGGAGAGCGGAAAGATGATGGGGCGGTCGACGTGCGCGGCCATTTCCTGGACGACGTCCTTGGTGAAGGCTTTAGGGCGGGTACTCGTACCGATGAGGACGTGGGGTTTGACTTCCCTCACGACGTCGAGGAGGGATTTCTGGTTCGCATCTTTCCACTCCCCGTCGGCCTTGGCGTAGGGATGCTGTGCCGGCGTCAAGTCGTCCTTCATGCTCTGCAGCAACAATCCAGGCTTATCGATACACCAGATCTGCTTGACGGCCTCCTCCTTCGACTTCCCGCTCTCCACCGCAATCGCATCCCGAATCTGATCCGCGATCCCCGTCCCCGCCGACCCAGCCCCAAACATCACCACCCTCAAATCCTTCATCTTCACCCCCGCCACATGAGTGGCCGCATACATCGCCGCGAGCGTCACACACCCGGTCCCCTGCACATCATCATTGAAACACGCAATCTTCGGCGTATACAAATCCAGAATCCTCCTCGCATTCGTCAGACCGAAATCCTCGAAATGCAAGTACGCCTTGGGGTAAAGTTTCCGACACGCAGAAACATACCTCTCCACGAAAGCGTCGTACTCCTCCCCTCTCGTCCGCGGCCTCTTCACGCCCAGGTACAGCTCATCATTCAGCAGTTCATGATTATCCGTCCCGACATCCAACACAACCGGCAACGTCCGATTCGGATGCACGCCCGCACACAGCGTATAAATCACCAGCTTCGCAATGGCAATGAGTATCCCACCCACACCCTGATCCCCAATCCCGAGAATCTGCTCCCCATCACTACACGCAATGACATCGATATCCTCCGGCCCGCCATACCGCCCCAGCGCCGTCTCGATCTGCTCGGCCGTCATCGTGACATCCAAGAAACACCCCTCCGGGCGCCGGAACAGGCGGCTGTAATCCGCAATCGCATCGCCCTCGGTCGGGGTGTAGATGATGGGGAACATCTCCTTCAGATGCTTCTGGATGAGTTTGTAGTAGAGGACTTCGTTCTGCTCTTTCATGGACGTCATGAAGGTGTTCTTGCCCAGGGGCGTGCGGCGGGCGGAGTATTGGTCGTAGGCTCGTTTGACTTGGTCTTCGAGCGTGTTGACTGCGGAAGGGAGTAGGCCGACGAGGTCGAATTCTTTTCTTTCGGAGGAGGTGAAGGCGGTGCCTTTGTTTAGGTAGGGGGTGTGTAGAAGAGCCGGTCCTGTGAGAGCACAATCCTGAGGTCCGGAGGTTGAGAGGGGGAGGTGTTCGAATTTGCTCTTCGCCATGGTCGCTGCTGTCGTTGAGAAACGTCTCAAGTGTTGTGTAGTCGTAGAAGAAGAAGAAGAAAGAATCCCTCCAGCAACCTTGAGCATTATACCTTTCCAAAACCCCAAGCAGGATTTCGTACAGCTCTCCCCAATGCCACACGCAAAACCTCGCCCCAACCAACCAGCCACACGGCTGACGTCGTCAGAACAAGAACGACTAAAAGCAGTTCTCAGCTGAACAGACAAAAGTTCGAAGCGCAGACCTCCTGTTGGTCCTCCGAGCCAAGGACAGCATACAATGGCAAGCAAGCCATAGCAGGACTTTCCACTTCTGTCGGAGCTATGACGAAGCCTTGCAGCTCTGCTTGTCTGACTAAGGGGGAGCTCCACAGCCATTCGTTCCGGATTCTAGTCGTGCGAGGATTGCACGGCCGAGAGAGGGTGACTAAGGTAGTTTTCGAAGACATCCAAAAAGGTCGTTCGGCAGCGTACGACCAAATAGGACATCAAAGCCGGTTTTCGGGACGCATGGCTTCATTAGTAGTCTTGTTTAAAACTCTATGATAGGCAGTCTCTCAATCAATCGTCTATATTCTCATCGACTTCATCACGGTGCTCTTTGAGCATCTCCTCAGCGGGTCCTTGCTCGATGATCCTACCCTTCCCCAGCACGATGCAATAGTCCGCGTTCTTCACAGCTTCCAGCCGATGTGCGATGGTGATCACCGTGCTGTCTTTCATTTCCTCGTGCATGACCTGCTGGATCTGCATGGCCGTCTCTCGGTCGATGGATGCGGTCGCTTCGTCTAGGATGATGATGGCGCTGCGCCGGAGTACTGCTCTGGTCAAGCCGACGAGCTGGCGCTGACCTTGGCTGAGGTTTCTACCCCCGGCTTCGATCGTCGTTTCCAGACTCCAGCCTTGACGCTCACAGACCCGGCTCAGTACGATCTCGCACTCTGCGTCGGTGTGCTCGTTGACTGGATCCAAATTCTGGCGCATGGTGCCAGGGAACAGTACAGGGTCTTGGGCGAGGAAAGTGACTCTCGTGCGTAGCCACTGCTTATCGACTGCCGCCAAATCGACGTTGTCAACCAGAATCTGACCCATGTCTGGCAGGACAGTAGCAAGCATGGCCAAAGCGAGCGTACTCTTGCCTGAGCCGGTGCGGCCAATAACGGCAGTCTTCGAGCCACCTTTCACAGTGAACGTAATGCCAGCCAGCGCAGGGTCGAGATGAGGCGCATACTTGATGACCACATCCTTGAAGATGATATCGCCTCCGAATGAAGGCCACCAAGCTGGAGGAGAGACATCGCCTTTAGGTTCTTGTTCTAGGTGGACGAGTTCCACGATCCTCTCCACCGAGACAAACTCCATCTGCAGCTGCCCATATTGCCGGCAAAGACCGTGCGTTGTGTTCACCCACTTAGATGCGGACAGCAGCGCAAACGCTGTCAGGCCAGGCGATAGGTTTGTTGCAAGAGCGAGGACGAAGAGCAGGAAGGTTGCCAATCCAGACAATATATCGTAACGGTACTGCAGCCAGGCTTGCAGACTCCAGTAGAAGTGGTCCATCTTTTGGAATGTGTCAACGACATGGATGACACGATCTTGGAAGCGAGATTGTGCGCCAAATGCTCGAACGGTGGCTAGTCCGTTGAGAAGCTCGCCGAAGTTGGACATAAGCGGCGTCAGAGAGACCATCTCCAGCCGACGAAGATTCTGCGAGGTCGGTATGAATCGCCTGAAGACCACAACAAACAGTACCGCCAGGATGACTGTGAAGACCAGGAAAGTGGGTGTGATGGATGCAATGACCACTACCGACGAGATCCAGCTGATCAGCATCCAAGAGATGGCAGAGAACTGCATACTGATGCCTCCATCGATGACGCCGATATCAGAAGTCATACGGTTCATCAGTCGTCCAACAGGAGTAACGTCGTAGAAGCGGAAGGTGGCATATGCGACTTTCTCCATGATGTCTCGGAACATGTTCTTGGCAGCGGTGTAGACGATGACCACCAGCATGCCTTGAGAAGCAATGTAGGTGAGAGACTTGCCTAGCGCAAGAACGAACAGTCCCAGCAGCCATGGCTTGATGTTATCTTCGGGTGGTGGCAGATTGTCGAAGAGGTCTTGAGTCGAGTATGCAGTATCTTCTGAATACACGAAGAGAGAAGCCTGCGCCTTCGTGTTGTAAGCTTCACCCCAAGCTTTTAGGAACCAGGCTTCTCCGAGAGCGAAGAATCGGTATCCAACGAGAATGACGATCGTGACGGCCCAGAATGGGAGGTATCCAGCTTTGATATATTCCCAATAGACACGAGCCTGTACTCCGCCATAGGCTCGATGTTCGTCCTCGATGAACTTGTCTGGTACGGCAGCTGCGGCCTTCTTTGCATCTTCTTCCTCTTCCGCAGCCTCTTCATCTGGCTTCTTGGGAGCCGAGGCGAGCTGCACATCAGCTGCTGCAGCCTCGTGGTCCAGGACTGTCGCTTGGCCGGCTTCGAGCTTGATGACCTGGTCCGCAACATGCAGGACGAGATCGGTGCGGTGAGTGACCAGCACGATCGTGCGGCCAGCAACCAATGGTCCAGAAAAGAGTTTCTTGACGATAGCTTCTGCAGTCTGTTGGTCCAATGCTGCAATCGGATCGTCCAGGAGCAAAATCTTGTTCTTGCTGTACACAGCTCGAGCCAGTGCCACACGTGCTCGTTGGCCTCCTGACAGTCCGATGCCATTCTCGCCGATCTTCGACAAGTCGCCGCCTTTGAATTCCGCCAAGTCTGGTGTGAGTGCGCAAGCGTCGAGAACGGCACGATATCGCTGATCTTCGTAGGGTGCAGAGAAAAGAATGTTCTCTCGTACGCTCATGCTTTGTAGCCAGGGAGTCTGAGCGCAGTATGCTATTGGGTCCGGTGGGCGGATGAGCTGACCTTTGTGCATGTCCAGTTCTCCGAGAAGAGCTTGAAGCAGTGCAGTCTTTCCAGATGCAACCTCTCCACAGATGGCAGTGAGGCCTTCGGGAAAAGAGACGTTGATCTGCTTCAGGACAAGGTCCGATGAGCCGGGCCACGAGAAGGAGCCATCATCTACGGCAAGCTTGTCGCCTATCAATGCTTCCGTTGCCATCTGCTCCAGATCCGGCTCTGCCATGAAATCCTCAATACGTCGAACTGCCACCCAAGCATTGATAAGCGAAATAATGAGTCCAGGTAGATCCCTCAGTTGTGAAGTCATCATGCTGAAAAGCTGAAGTGCGGGAAATGCAATGTCCACTGTAAGCGGCTTCTTGGCGATTATCGTGTAGGTAGCAAATGCGACCACCGGCGTCAGATCATACGCAAGAGTGTTGACAAATCCGATAACTACCACCCAGATGGATGATACAATGCGCAGCGCAAGCTCCTTCTGTCGGGCAGTGATAACCTGAGCAAGCCAATGTCCTTGCCAGCCGTACCATCTCAAGTGTCGGATGGCTTCCACGAATTGTGATATGATCTGCAGCTTCGAATCTGTTGCGACCCGTCTTTTCTTCTCGTAGTGTATCAACACTCGTGCCAGGATGTAGTTGATGATTTGCGAGAGGATGATCAGCGCTACCGCCATCAAAGACGGCCAGCCCAGGTAATTGACCACCAACGATACTGAAAGGATAATGGCAATCGGTTTCTTGACGAGGTCATCGAATTCCCAGAATCGTTGCGCCACTTCGTAGACATCGTTGCGCATCAGGTTCAGGATCTTGCCCATCGATGCAGGCTCGTTCTCGACCTGCATTGGCTTGGACTGCTTGAACCAGGATGAGATCTTCGGTCGAAGTGAAGCCCATCGTGATAGTGTCTGTTTCGACGTGGTTGTGCCATTCGCTTGACCGTTGGCCGTATCCTCGCTTGGCTTCTCGTCCTTCTTCGTGCTGTCTTTGAACGATATCTTCCGGCCCAGCGTCTTCTCGTACAGCATCGTGATCATCTCGCCTCTCGACCTCTCGTAACATCTACGTCCAAACCAAAGACCAAACACGCCGGTTTGTGCGCCCAGCAGGCGTGCGCATAATGAGATGGCTGCATAAGTCAAGGCCACTCTCTTCGGCCTCTCCGGGTCCTCCATCGAGCTCAGGATAAGCTGTAGAAAAATTGGGGCTGCGTACTGAGCAAGTTGTTCTGTTACTCCCAAGATGACCACAAAGATCAGGTCGATTGCGTTTGCTGAGATGAGCCTCCGAATCACTGTGCCTCTCAGCTCACGAAAGTTGTCGTGTAGTCGGCGGTGCTGAAAGTCGTAGGGCAAAGACCAGACATCCTCATTTTCGAGTTGGCGCTTGCTTCCCAAGTCCATCAATGGCTTCATCCAGGCCACTGTCATGAATTGCCAAAGACTGAACGATTCTTCTGGACTTCTCAGCACAGATGATGGTGGCGAGAAGGGTTTGCTGATGTCTTTTGATGGTAGGAGAGGATCGCGGAACGGCATCAACAGCAGGACTACTAGTGTGAGTCCTCCAGTGACTGCGCTGCAGATGCTGAGTATTCGAGGTGTCGAGGTCCAGAAGCCGTTCTCCAACAGTATTGCTTGGGAAATGACCTGGAAGGTCGTAATCGACAGCACAGCATATGGTATCGTCCTCGGCCTGTAAACTCCGACCTCGAGAGCTGCTACGAGCCATGGCAGAACGGGTATGAATGCGATCGACGCCGAGCCGCTCAGAATTGATGCAGCCAACTGGAGGGTGAAGCCAGTGATGCTGAGCACAGCAAGTCCAAGAGTGTGTACCGTCCATGTCCTCGTAGGCACCAAATCGACTTCGAGTATCGGCTCAACGATCTCCTCCACGAACGGCCGAGTCCAACGTGGTCGCCACTTGATGAGGAGTCGTAGGATCTGGACAAGGAGAACGACGGCGGCGAGAACAGCAGGAATGGCAGCGACCACTGGGTGGAAGCATGGCCGGAAGTGGGCGGTCTCTGCGATCCAGACGTTCCTGAAGCAGATTCTGGTGATGTTGGCCTCGAGCGTCGGCTGATGGTCGCGCAGGCTGGACGCCGCCTCGCCGAGTACGATCTGGTCCATTGTGTCGTCGGTCGAATTAAACCATCTCTATCCCCGGGGCTGCTAATCAAACCAGGCCATCAATCCCACTCTTGAGCCCATTGATGTCAATGGAGAATTGGAGATAGACTCATCATTGGTGCCTGCGAGATCTGGTTGACGAAGGATTCCGCAATTGCGCGGTCGGAGTTCGCACGCACCGTCTCCACAACGGGCAGCGCTCCGACTTGGCAGAAACATAAACGTTACTCGGAGGCAGTGATGTGGTAGAGAAGGTGATATATTGATTGATGAACGATATACGAGATGATGAGGGGTTCTTCTCCACTATTTCCCTGATATCTATCCTCGTATCTGCCCATACAGCGCTCGTACAGCGCTTGCTAGAGAAGCCCTGATCGATCAGTCTTTGGGCATAGTATGTGTGATGATATATGCCCTGAATGCCCGCGAATCGACGTTACCTTTTGTGCGGTTCGCGCTCCTTGTTAAATCACCGTTTCGTCCAAGTTGGAGTGTTTTCATTCATCTTTCTCCGTTCGAATGCTTGTGTCAAACTGTCCAGGTTTGTCTTCAGTAGCTCGGTATGTTCATGATGTCTGGAGATATCCTGTAGTATTCGTCAAGTGATAATTGACCCATGTGACATTGTGATGCCGTTCGCGGGCTGGTGTTGCTGCCTCCGTTATCACGTGTTGCGCTCAGAGAAGGCGCCGTAGATACTGCTCCGCTTCGCCTCAATCGCCGTGGGGTTCGATACAACAACACCACCACAGCAGCAGCGGCAGTAACAGCGGCAGCAACAATGCCGCTAGAAGTGTTTTTTCACTTCTACCCTGCGCTGCTGTCGTTCGCGGTGCTCGCCCGCGCACCAGCCTTTCCGTACGTGTCTCGATGGCTTGGAGCTGATCGATATCGATGAGAACGCCTGTAAAGAGGGGATGAGCGCTGACAGGTCGCGCATATAGACCACCACCACCGCCACCATCGCCCTCCGACGACGACGAGTAAGTTCATATCCTGCCCTTCATCCCCGACGATACGGCACCTACCACAGCCTTGACCTGCTCACCAGCAGACGTTCTTTCTGGTCTGTTACGGGGATGCACGAAGCTAACGCATCATGTGTAGTGGCCTCATCGACCTCGATGAGGCCGATCCAGATCTGCGGCCTGCGCCGCCAGTCGTGCATTGGTATCAGACTCACACCCTCAACACTCACACGAAGACCATGGCATGCTGATACTTTCGAACAGGCGGAGCGCATGCGACGCGGTGCTGAATCCGGCGTGGAACCCGGCCACAGACCCGCTGCCAGCGCCAGGGATCGAGCACGTGGACCTTGGGGAGAACGGTCTCACCGTTCATACCTATACCATCCACGGTCCTGGGGCGGTCTGGGTCGGGTTCTGCGTCCGGATCCACGGCGATCGGGTGGCCGATTTTTGCATTTTCCGCAATTCGGTACGTCAACTCAACCCCGGGCCGTACATACAGAGCATGAGAGAGCGATGGGCACAACCCGGTTGGTATCTCCAGAAAGAGCGTCACGGCCAAGGGCATCGAATGGACATCCGGACTCCTCTCGCAATGGCCGATTGAGAGATTATCCCGGTGTGAACGAGGATCTACTTGAGGGCAAGGGCGTATCTCAAAAGTCGGGCCAACGTCTCTGCGTATGGCATCTCATCTAGACTGGGCCTTTTCGCAACAATCGCTGGAATGGAGCCTCGCCAACAATCCTCACCAGGCTAAAACTGGGTACTCGGAGACTCAGGTTTTCTGCACGCATAGTCAGCGTCTCAGTCACAAGTGGAATACCTTCTAGTCCAGACACTCTACCAAACACTGCCCCCGGAGCATACTTGCCTTGCAGCAAAGCTTACTGGCCACAAAGATCATTGTTCTGGCTTCTGGATCACAGTGCCCATCGTTCTCTGCTCTGCGCTGGAAAATACGGCGAAAAAAGCAGACTCGAAAGGACGATGCTAACGATTTTGCAGGCGTAAGTTCTCTCCCGCGGCGTCCCGATTCATCTCAGGCACGTGCCAGCGCGCCAGTCACGCTCGGCCCCCACATCCGGCAAGGCTTGGCCCTCGCGATTCTGCGCGTAACGCGTGGGACCCCGCTTCGTCCCATCTTGAAATACTTCCGTCTCTATTCTTCTTTCCCCGAACAACTCCACCACCACCACCACCATGGCACCACGGCGGCTGAGTCTCTTTGGCGTCGAGAGTAGCGACAGCGATGACGATGGTTTCGCCCACGTCTCGTCTCGCCGCGCCTCCCAACGCCAGCAGCGTACCACCACCACCCCTACCTCCAAGCTCGTCTTGCCCCCAGACTTCAGCGAGATCGACTTTACCGACGACGAGCGCATGGGAGACTTACGTGAGAAACCAGACCTCCCCGCCGACATTCTCCGCCCACGTCCGTACGAGGACGTAGCCATCTGCGACGACACCGCCATCATCCCCGCCCCGATCGCCCAATACCTCAAGCTATACCAGATCGAGGGCGCTGAGTTCCTCTTCGAGAAATATATGCATCAATCAGGCGCTATCCTTGGTGACGATATGGGACTTGGAAAGACCATCCAGGTCATTGCCTTCATGACAGCAGCGTTCGGCAAGACGGGCGACGAGAGAGACGCAAAACGCATGCGGAAGATGCGGAAAGAAGGCGAATTCTACCCGAAAGTCCTCATCATCTGCCCCTCGGCACTCATGGCAAACTGGGCGAACGAGCTAGATCGCTGGGGCTGGTGGAAGGTCTACAAGTACCACGGCAACCCTGCGGCGAAGGAAGAGGCTCTCTCAGCGGCCGAGAAAGGCCGACTCGAAGTCATGATCACCACGTACACCACCTACAAGAACAACCAGGATACTATCAACGACATTGACTGGGACTGTGTAGTCGCAGATGAGTGCCACACCTTCAAAGAGAGAAAGTCAGAGACGTGCAAGGCCATGAACAACCTGAACGCATTCTGCCGCATAGGCTTGAGTGGCACTGCTATCCAGAACAAATACGAGGAACTGTGGACACTCCTGAACTGGACGAATCCCGGCGCTCTTGGACCCATCTCGCAATGGAAATCGAGCATCTGCGTACCACTGAAGATTGGCCAGAGCCATGACGCTACATACTCTCAACTCGCCAAAGCCCGTCGCATTGCCACCAAGCTGGCCAAACATCTCCTTCCCCGATTCTTCATCCGCCGCACGAAGGCGCTCATTGCACATCAACTCCCAAAGAAGAGCGACAGAGTCATCTTCTGCCCTTTGACAGAGAAGCAGGCCGAGGCCTACAACAACTTCTGCGACTCGGAGCTTCTGCACGTTATCCGCGACTCTTCAACACCCTGCGACTGCGGCTCCGGAAAGAAGTCTGGATACTGCTGCTATGGAGATGTCGACGATTTTGGCCCATGGAAGAACCAAGTCTTTCCCGTTCTGCACACTCTCCAAAAGCTGTCGAATCATCTCGGACTGCTTCTCCCCTCCGGGACAGCCGATCCAGAGAAGCATGAGAAAGAACTGCAGAGACTTAAGCTCGCAGTGCCTAATGATTGGAAGAGACTCTACGAACAGCGAGACAACCTCAACACATTCGCCAACGCTGAGTTCTGTGGCAAGTGGAAGGTACTGAAGCGGCTGCTCGATCTCTGGCATAAGAACGGCGACAAAGTCTTAATCTTCTCACATTCAACACGACTACTGAAGATGCTTCACAAGCTCTTCCAATTCACCGCCGGCTACAACCTCTCTTACCTTGACGGAAGCATGCAATTGGACGACCGCCAGAACGTAGTCGATGAGTTTAATACTGATCCATCGTCGTTCGCATTCCTTATATCCACCAAGGCAGGCGGCGTCGGACTCAATATCACAAGCGCAAACAAGGTCGTTGTTGTGGATCCAAACTGGAATCCAGCATGGGACCAGCAAGCACAGGATCGAGCATACCGCATCGGCCAAACTCGAGATGTCGAAGTCTTCAGACTCATCTCAGTCGGTACCGTCGAAGAGATCGTGTATGCCAGACAGATCTACAAGCAACAGCAAGCCAACATCGGATACAATGCATCAGTCGAGCGACGCTACTTCAAGGGCGTGCAGGACCAGAAGGATCAGAAGGGAGAGATCTTCGGCCTGTCGAATCTGTTTGCACCGATGAAAGAGAATGTGGTACTTAGAGACATTGTCAACAAGACCAATGTCGCAGAATCAAGAGCAGGCTATGAAATCGCCGGCCTTGACCTCGAAGCGAGCCAAGAAGATGGCGACTCACTCGCACTTCTGGACGTAGACGACCCAAATGCAGCAATGAGCCAACTGGCCGCTGACATCATTGACGAACCAGGAGCGAAGCGCAAACTCGCAAAGGAGCTGGCGAAGAAGCAGGATCCTGTACAGGCCATTCTCGCATCAGCAGGGGTCGAATACTCGCACGAGAATGCGGAGGTGATTGGAACGTCGAAGATTGAGACGAGGATTTCCAGCCGAGCACAGAAAGCCGGCAACGACACAGACCACATCAACGAACTCGCATTTGCGAGAGGAGGCTCCCAGGTGGAGGCCCCACTGACTGATAGATCACGGAACGAAATCGCAGACGATGATGCTGTCGACATGGAGGACGGACTGGGCAAGATCCGGTACAAGTTCCATCCACCCCTTGACGTCCGCAAGCGGCAGTTTTGCACCATGGCGAAGCAGTTCGGATACGACGACATCGCGGAGTTTGGGATGGTGGTTGAGGGGTGGACGCAGGAGCAGCGGCGAGACTGCCTCGAGAAGTTCTATCTTGGGCGGCGGGCGAAGCTGGCCGAGAAGGCTGGGTGATGATTATGAGACATGACTTTTTACGATGAGATACCCTTGGTTTTGATTGCGTTGAGCGAGCGATTAGCATGAGATACCCACTTTAGCGAGAGCGAGATACGATACTGCCCCGATGATTATGGGCCTGAATAATGAGCGAGAACACTCTTTGATGATGATATGTCTTCCCCTTACTGTTTCATATCCCCTTCTATGATGCTCCCAACCCTCCCGAGTAGAAGTAGTTGTCTATATAGTCCACATCGTCGTCGCCACCCTCTTGTCCTCTCTCACAAACCTATCGAGTACACTCCGTCCAAGTCTACATCAACTTTCCATCAAACCAGCTTCAAAACACACCAACGACGATACCAAGACCAAATCCTCCCCAAACTACTCCAAACTTCATACACATTCCCTCACAACCACTATCTACCAATTGCAAACCTCAAACATACATCTAATCCCATCAGAGGCTATATCATCGCCGTCCTGATCATGGAAGTCTAACCCCAGAAAAACCCTAACGCTAGTGCGGAGGTTTGTCGGGAGAGTGAGCTCTGGATTTTTGGGGCTTCAGTATGGAGTTTGCAGTGTTTCAAGTTGGAAAGACCTCGTTGGAATTTCCATGTCTACGGGAATCGATGTTCGAGAGGCGAAGGTTGTGAGAAGGGATGTCGTTGGAAACATGAAGGGAAGAAGAGAGGGAGTGATTTGATTGGCTGGATGGAGTGGCAAAAGTGGGCGAGATGTTTTGGGAGAAGTTGGACTTCATGTGATGTCTAGAGAGCAAAGCCTCCAAGCCGACTATCAGGGTCAAGTTGGACCGACCTGGTGATATTGGAGATTCGTCAATTAGCTGTGCTCGTCGACAGACAACCGATCTGCGAGCTAGATCGTCGAAGGCTCCTGAGATCGTCGGGGAAACGTTGTTCCATGCCGATGTGTGAGAACGAGGCCGTTCTGGAAGATATCAACGACGATATCTCTTGTCACTGCTAGTTTCGAAGGCCGTGAGTAATCCAAAGAATAACTCCAATGCCTCGGTAGCTTCCAAAATCCTCGTAGCACCGTAAGCCTGCCCCAGCCTCGCCTCCTCTTCGTCTTCATCCCAAAACCATGCATCGGCCCGAACACTCAGACCCACCCACACAGCTCCAATTTGCTCACCATGATGTACAGACAGGCGCAACCCGTGCTCAACAATACGCCTGGTGAGGTGGCCGAGTGGTTATGGCGCTAGTTTCAGGCAGAACACTGCAAACTGTGCTGAAGATTGGATTACTAGTGGAGCAATCCTGTAAGATTCGACGCTCAAACCTGCAGATATGAGCATAAAGCTAACGCCAATTGTAGCGTGGGTTCGAGTCCCACCCTCATCATCATTGAGACGTACTTTTTGCTCTTTTCAAGGGCTGGAGATTTTTTTGAGGTTGTTTGGGGTGATATGATGAGATGGGTGGGAGGGAACGTTTTGCTCGCGGCAGCAGTGTGTGGAGGGGCGAGAGGGAGTGTGTTGGTGCTGCGGGACGTGCTCGAGGCCGGCGTAGGAGCGTCGAGTCTGTGGGATTATAAGGTTGGGGGAAAGTAATATAGCTGTGAATGTTGGACTCGAGGCGTAGGAACGTTTTGTTCTCGGTAAATCTGAATGTAGCGAGCTTGCGGCAGCTTGGTAATGCTGTACAACGAACGAAGAAAGTAGACAAACTCTGTAGACACAAGCATATGGGGTAAGGATGCAAATAGGACTGTATATGTCGATATCAAGGAGTTTGACTGTTTCTGCGGACAACGAGATCATCTGCCAGAGACTGTGAAGCTACACATGGCGGCGTGGGCGTATGAAGATACGCCAGCGTAGGCGTGCCGAATGTGAATGTTTGACCATTCGTTATGTGGGCGTGTTGTGCTGATGCTGCGAATATTGAAGCATCATCGAAGGAAGCCATTGCCAGGCCAGAGACTGACGCTCAAGTCAGGCTGATGAAAGAGAGGGAAACTGTATTTTGCATTGAATTTTAGCTTTGATCTTCAAGGATCAATCCATAGGACAGGACTGTGGGATTGCGTGCATATTGCTGCCGCAGGCCAAAGGCTGATGCTTCGTCCTGAAATGATGCACTGCTCGGTCAAGCGTGGGTTGGACAGTCCAAGTAGGATACCGGTTGTACATCCGCGCCTGACGTACATTGGTGTACTATTGCAGTCTCCAGTCGAGTCCTTGTACCCGCGTGGGGGCATCCAGCGAAAGCATATATACTTGGGCTGCAGCTGCCATTGTCGAAGGTCTTTTCGTCTGAGAAGTTCGGTCTCCGTTACCTCACGCGGACACATGCTTCCTCGGAACGTTGTCGCAGAGGCTGAAAAGCCGAATGGGTCCGTTGAAGAGATGGGCTTTACGATGTGAAGGCCAAACGTGGGCTCGTTTTCAGCTAAGATGCAGTCTGCATGCAGGCGTCGCTTCAATCATGTGGCCCTGTCACTCCTGAATGTATTCTGTTATCCTGGATCCGCACACATTGCATCCCAGCGATGTCTTTGATGGTGTTTGAGAACGTGGAGAGGAAACAACGTCCATCTCAATGCCAAGCATACAACGGCGGGCAGCTGTAGCCGAGCTTCCTCTTTTCGGCCGGATCCGAGAGCACAACGCTGGACGAACTCTGACAAAACACCCGCCAAAGATCCATCTCGTCGAAAACTCTTCTTCCTCCGTCTCCACCGCAATATTGGCCTTGCAGCGCTTAACAAACGTCCGCCCGGTCGAGACGTTGTCCCTGCTCCAGCACGGCGGCTACCCAGAGCAGCTGCCAGCCACCTTTCGCGAGAGGTACAGTAGCGAGCGCTTCTTATCGAGAAGAGACCAGGAATTTTCTGTTCTTATCAGTGCCCTCTCTCCCATTGCCATTTCTTCATTGGCCCGCTCTCTTGCGTGCTTGTGCTACTATCAATTCGCAGAAAGAGGCGTCTCTACAAGAGTTTCGACTTTCTAACATTACCACTGTCCTGGAAGAACCGCGGTACGGGTGCGACTTTATCGTTCCGAACATCTCCAAAGCTACTGCAGTGGGGTCACGAGTTCCATACACCTCCACCCTCTGGCGTTCATACTACACCCGCGACCTCTGAGCTCGAGAGCTCTCGTTTCCGACCATCATGGCCATGTACGAGCGTCGAGGCTCGATAGAGTCCTTTGCCCGGTCACGGACGGCATCACCGACGGGTTCTGAGAGGAGGAAGCTGTCGTTCAATCCACTTGCGGAATGGGATCCCCCGGCGGCTGAACAACCACCTCCCGTTCCGGCGTTCGAAGTCAGCAAGGCGAAGAGGATAGCGCAGGTTGTGATTGCGGTGATATACTGCTTGCTGGCAGCTGGGATCGTATTCGGATTTGCTGCGATCAAGCCGGTGTTCGTTGCTGAAGGTGTCTACAAGGACAAGTGCACGAAGAAAGAGCTGGAAGATGGGGTTTGGGTATGCTATGAACAAGAGCTGCGGTTGAACTTGATGTTCACCATCGCTGCTGTAAGCACGAACGTCTGCGCTCTGCCAGTCGGCACGGTGCTCGATCGTTACGGACCTCGAGTTGCGAGCATCATTGGATGTGTCTGCCTGGCAGTGGGATCTCTTCTTCTTGCATTCGCGAAGGATATCCCAGGTGATGCATACATTCCCGGATATTTGTTCCTCGCGCTCGGCGGACCGTTCGTCTTCATCTCATCCTTCCAGCTCAGCAATACTTTCCCACAACACTCTGGCCTCATCCTTGCCCTTCTGACCGGCGCCTTCGATACCAGCAGTGCTCTCTCTTTCTCATCTATCGACTCATCTACCAAGGCACGAATGGTTCCTTCGACACGAGGAAGTTCTTCCTCATCTACTTGATCGTGCCTGTTCTTACCCTCATCGTCCAGCTTGTCGTCATGCCGGCGAAGTCCTACAAGAGTGTAGGCGAGCTGGTGAAACAAGTTGAGGATACGCAGAATGATATTTCAAGAACGAACGGCATCGGCGAGGAGCATGTCCAGAACGCAAGACAGGAACACTACGACAATATTGCTACGGAGGTCAGCGAGCTCCTGGGATCCAAGTCGGGCGACAAGCACGCCAGGCAGGAGGAAGACAAAGCTCGGCGAAGCGGCGTTTGGGGAGCGCTGCACGGCAAGACTGCCCTTCAGCAGATTCTGAGTCCTTGGTGGGTGCTCATCACCGTCTTCACGATGGTGCAGATGCTGAGGATCAACTACTTTGTGGCGACTGTCAGGACTCAATACACCGAGATGCTGGGGTCGCACTCCAAGGCAGTCACCGTCAACGAGTTCTTCGACGTTGCTCTGCCGCTCGGCGGAGTGGTCGCAATCCCCTTTATCGGCCTCGTTCTCGACCACACCAGCACGCCATTCGTACTCGCAATGCTCGTCTCCATCGCCACGGCTATTGGAGTGTTTGGGCTGGTGCCTGAGATGTGGGCGGCATACATCAACATCATCCTCTTCGTCCTTTACCGGCCTTTCTACTATACCGCCGTTTCCGACTACAGCGCCAAAGTATTTGGGTTCGATACTTTTGGCAAGGTCTATGGCCTGATCATCTGCTCGGCTGGCCTCTTCAACTTCGCCCAAGCCGGCCTGGACGCCCTGACACATGTCACCTTCCACAACAACCCGATCCCTGTCAACGCAATACTACTGGGTGTTGCTTTCATTGTGGGCAGCGTACTTGTCGGCTTTGTGTACCGCAAGAGTGTGACGCTGGAGAAGGATATGCTCAGAGAGGAAGCGGACGAGGCGACCGAGCGGCTGATGCCAGGGGCAAATGGAGCCCAGGTCAACCGACCACATGGACACGAGACATACGGAACGGAGTGATAAAGCGCTAATTTTGATGTATTCACATTTGCATAGCGACAGGCAAGGCTTGTGGGCGACAACAAAAGTGTGGGTTTCCTGATCTTCAGCAAGGCGTTGGTGGTATCGAGCGTTTGGCCATGTCTATATCGATCAAGTACGTACACATGATCTTGCATCAAGAATCTCTAATCCAGCAGACAAAGAACAGAGCGAAGTTCTGGCTCATCGACCTCAATATCTGAGGTCTGTCTTTATCTCGACCAATCCAGTCACGTGATGCGAGAATCTGCTCGGCGGCTGCGGCCGAAGCTCCGAGCTCTGCTGGCGAATCACGAATTTCGGGAAAGAGACCCTGAAACGAAGACTTCACGTCTTCGGCCGTCTATTGTCGGACCTGCGCAACATGTCGTCCTCACAAGCGCCGACGCGAACGCCGTCGATTGGCCCAGGTGCCGTGGAATCATCGCTCAGAATACACCACAACCAGGTTTCTGCCCGGGCGAGACGTTTCCAGCAGAGAGGGCAGACGCTCGTACAAGCGTGTCGACGGCTTCACGACAATCTACACCCGACCGCACCCACTCTGTAGCCCCGGCCTGTCAAGCTGTCAGGGCGAGATGTTTGGCTGCTCATGCGCTACGAGGGCAAAAGCAGTGTTTCGCGACAATTTGGGCCAGACTCGCTGTGTTGCCCGGCGCAAGTGCAAACGCAGCTTCACGAAAGCAGCACGTGACACTGCGACGACGACAAACGCTGCCATAACACGGTGAAAATGGACGAGTATCACTTCCTGCTGTCTCTTTCCTCACTCTAGCCAGCTGCGTGTCTTTGTTCTTGTGCGTCGTGCGTCTTTGTGTCTTTCACCCGCGGACAATGCCGGGCTTCCTTTCATGTACATAACCCTATTGTCCTCACTTCTATTGTCCTCGCCATTGTCCCGCGCCGGCGCACCCACGCTCATTGTCGCGATCAGAAGAATAAGACCACCGCGGATCCACCTGGCAAACGAGAACCTTCTCTTCGTGCGTTCATCACAACACCTTCACGACAGCGAGACAACCAACTCGAAACAACCATCCTTCAACACCGCGAAGTCGGCCGGACCAGCTTCACGAACGCATCACACTCCTTCACCACCACACCGCTGTCGGTTCAAAAACCCACAACTCTTCGAAGCAGGCCTTCAACCACAAGCTCTTCAGCAACACCACATCTTCAGCAACGACTACGATATCAGATATGTCGTCCTTCGCCAAGATGATCTCCCTCGCAGCGCTAGTCGCTACCCTCCTTCCATTCACTTCAGCCCACAGCTGGGTTGAGGAGTACCAAGTCATTCAACCTGACGGCTCATACGTCGGCGCCCGTGGCTACTCTCGTGGCTACCTCTCCCGAACCGACCCAGGCTACAACGGCAACAGCTTGATGTGGATGCTACCAGGCCTTAGTGCCCGCAACACTGACGGCACCACTCGTGTGCGCATCGACAGCTCTGACCCCATCTGCCACCCAGCTCAAAGGACCTCCAACTACACCTCCGAGTACCCCAAACTCAAGGTTCAGCCTGGTGACTATGTCGCTATGAAGTACCTCGAGAACGGCCACGTCTCACTTCCATGGAACATCACCGGCAAGCCCCCAGGCACCGGCACTGTCTTCGTTTTTGGCACCACTCAAGCTTCCGATGATGAGAAGATTGTCGATGTCATGAACTGGAACAAGGACGGCTCAGGTGGCAACAAGAAGGGTTTCCTCATGACCGCTCAGAACTTCGATGACGGCCGCTGCACTCAGATCAACTGCGGCAACATCTCCGCTCAGCGCCAGATGCTCGAGCCAAACCACGTCGCTGGTCAGCCTTCCTCGACCATTGAGTCCTGGTGTGAGACCGACCTCAAGATCCCCGAGAATGTCAAGGCTGGCACTCTCACCACCTACTGGGTCTGGCAATGGCCAACGGAGCCCAACCGAGACTGCAACACACCCGCCGGCAAAGATGAGTACTACACCACCTGCGCCGACTTTGACGTTGTCGACTCCGGCGGCACCTCCAACAAAGCCGCAGCTCCCTTCTCCGCCTCCGCCGGCGAGAACCCCCAATCCGTTGCAGTCAAGACCTTCAAGTCTCGCACGGCGTACACCAACCAACCCACCTTCGTCGCCATGTCGAACAACAAGCTCGTCGGCGACCTCGCCACCGTCAACAAGGCCTTCGTCAGCTCCTGCAGCACCCAAGCTAGCGTCATCTCCGCCAACAATCTCGGCATGTGGCCTCAAGTCTACGTCCCCAACACCTGCGACGTCGTCTCCACCTTCGGCCCCGCCGCTGCTTCTGCCGCCGCTGCCAAATTCGGCCAGGCTGCGAGCTCATACTCCGCACAAGCCACCGCCGCATGGAGTGCCGCATTCGCCAAAGCTAACATGGCCGTCCCCTCCCGCGCTCCATGGTCCCGAGCCCCACAGACCGGCGGTGCGCAGATGACCGCCACGAGCGCACCAGCAGCAACATCAGCTCCAAGCAACTACTCAGCACCCGCCGCCGCGCCCTCCGCAGCACCCTCATCCTCTTCAGCCGCTGCCGCACCACCAGCACCAGCCCCTTCAAACGGCGCAATCACCTCCCTCTACACCGTCACCACAATCCTCACCCTCACATCCACCCTCCCACCAGGCCAAGCCGCGCCCTCTCAACCGGCTGCTCCCGCCGCACCAGCAGACACCCTCTCAACCATCACGACCGTCGGCTCCGCCGCCGCTGCGATTCCCTCGATCGCGGGCAATGGCACGTTAGCATACAGACGGCATGCGAGGGATGTTACTTGCTAAGCGTGCGAGTCGCATGGAAAGGGAGAGGATTGTGTGGGAGGCATGAATGATTGTATGGAGTTTTATGGTTATGGACATGGGTATATGAACACATTGGGCGGCGTTTTTTGGTTTTTGCATGGGCATGGATCGGACTTTCTGGGGGGAACGGAATGGGTGATACCCAAGACAGTATGCTTGCTTGCTTGCTTGCTTTGAGAGCGAGACATTAGCAGATCAGATCAGATCAGATAGACAGGCGGAAAGGACCCCGTTTGCGAAACATTTCAGTTCTTGACAGTCCGTCTCTCATTCTCACGTTTCACGTCGTGATGTCGTGATGTAGCACTCCTTTATCGAAACCCATACCTCAGCCCTCCAAAGAGCGTCTCCACCCTTGGCCTTCACATGTAGAAAGAAACAAAGAAAAAGAAGCGATCTCGAAGTCAGAATAAGTATTTCATTTCAGCCCCATGTCCCAGGCTCTGCAAAGCTACCCTTTTCTCGCAGGAGCCATTGTTTTCGCCAGCTGAGAAAGCGCCAGGCGCCAAGGCTATGCACATCAAAACGAAACTCGTCTCAGGCCCAAGCCCCAGCCCCATCCATGCCCTTTGTTCTAACCTACAAGTCCTCATCCATAGCATCGCCTCCAGGCGGGTGGCCATTCGCGGCAGCGTTGCCATTCACACCCTTGCCGTTCAGACCGCTGCCCAGACTGTCGGTAGGTGCGGCGGGCACACTGGCCTCCTTGTCGATCATCTGCCGGCTCACGCTGACGATGTTGTCCTCGATGAGCTCCTGGCCGACGCTCTCGATGTGCTTCTTGGGATCCACCTTTCCAACGTATCGTGTTCGCAGTTGCTCCTTCGTCAACTCTGTCTCCTCCTTGACTCTCTTCTCGTAGCCTTCGGCCAATGACACCAGCTTCTTCAGGTTGGCCTCATTCCTCGTACCCTCGGCGGCGAAGTCGGGCATGGTCAGGGCTTCGGTCCAGACAGTCTTGTGCAGATTCATGAGCATGCCCTCCTCGAGAGCAGACTTGCGGTAGCCGATGCCGATGCTGTAGTAGTGCCGGTTGAGGCCGTGGATAAGGGCTTGTATGCTGGGCTTGTTGAGGTGGCCCAAGTTGGAAGTGGTCTGGCGAGGCTCCTGGCCGAGCATGAGGGTCTGAGGGTTGATGAGTCGGAAAGCGTCGATGACGACCTTGCCCTTGACGGATTGGATGGGATCGATGACCACGGCGACGGCGCGAGGGGTGAGCTGCTCGAACGACTGCTGGGTGTTGATGTCGACAGCCGAGAGCCAGCAGCCGAAACCTGGATGTGAGTGGTACCAGCCGACGACAGTCTCTGGTCTGCAAACAATCAGCATTTGCCTCAAAGTATTCGCAATGGTGTAACTGACCGTCCCGTCTGCTTCAGCATGTCCATCATCTTGGTCTGGAAGACTGGATCTACAGCTTCGACTGAGACACCAGTTCCTGACTGTGGCATGGCAAACACATCCACCACTCGTACGGTGTAGTCATCGACGAACTCTCCCAACATCAGACCCATGACTTCCATGGGCACACCGGCTCGGCCATGCCGCAGCATCTTGAGGAGAGCGAGCGAGGAGATGTAGACGGTTTCGGCGTTGTCGATGATGTTGGTGTCCTATGAAATGATCGTATCAGCATTTTGTTTTGGTATCGCCATGTGTGATGTGAGCTTCAAAGCAACGATACTCCGACGGAGGTCCAGGAAGCAGCTTGAGCAAACGCAGTCTTCGCCAGTCGATGTTCGGCTTTGGTCACATCAAGCCCGTCGTAATATCGCAAGCTCCTTTCCCACTCTTCCACCGCATGGACGGCATCGATGAAGTTTTCACACGGCCATCGTGGAGGATAGTGGATTTCCGGGATGGAGCGCAGGACATCGACCCAATCCATATCACTTGTCGTAGATCTCTGGTCCTCGTCTTCCGGAGAAGTCTCATGCCCATCATTTGACCTCATACTATCTCTTGAAGAATTGCTAGCTGGCGACATCTCTTTCGCTTCTGTCCTGGCCGTGTTGATTGCGGTAGATGGGCGTTGCGTTGTCCAGTCCAGCAAGTACATCTCGGACCATGGTGGAGGTTGGAAAGTGCTATACAGATGAGTCTTACCTGAGCAGGAGGAGCACCACCACCGCCCATGGCCTGGGCGGCAGCGAGCATTCGCGATAACCGGTCCGACATGGCTGGAGATGTGGAGGGTGAGGATGGAGGTGATGGAGATGGAGGTGCTCAGTCGGCGCTCGCTCGCTTGTCGTCGCAAGCACGTGGGGGCCGTTTAGCGAGAGTTCAGCTTAATTCGAGGTGGTGGTCGGAGGAAGGTGCGGTCGACAGTGGTGAAGATGCAGATGTCGTTTTGGTGGTGAAAGGTGCAGATGAGGCAGGCAGATGGCAACGCGACATCAGATGCGCCTTCCCAAGCTCCGACATCCAGCAGCGCCAAGCTTCGATCATCGCTCTGAATACAGCAGGTGTGCCGAGCGTGCCTGCCATCTCCAGCTTTGCGAGCATGTGCGAGTCTCTTCCATTCCTCCACCTCCATATCCAGACCACCTCTGCGCAGACTGGCGCATATGGTTTGACTCCACTCAACTATCGACCGAATCCGTAAAAAACCATCGAGACATCATATACGAACCCGTAACTCAACCGAAACAACAACCAGGCATCGCGCCTACGATACCACCCACGAATACCTCTCCGATCCGCTGAACGTCGCCTGCCATGCCCATGCCTCAGGGCACATACACCCCCCTTGATGCCCCTGGCACTGGCATCAACGCCGCCCCATCACAGCCCAAGAAAGTCGCCTACTTCTATGACAGCGATGTCGGCAACTACGCATATAATGCTGGTCACCCCATGAAGCCCCATCGAATTCGGATGGCCCATTCGCTGATCATGAACTACGGCCTGTACAAGAAGCTGGAGATCTACCGCGCAAAACCAGCATCAAAGTACGAAATGACTCAATTTCACACCGACGAATACGTCGACTTCCTCCAGCGCGTGACCCCCGACAACATGGACAACTTCATGAAAGAGCAAGGTCGCTACAACGTCGGAGACGATTGTCCCGTGTTCGATGGCTTGTTCGAGTTCTGTGGGATCAGTGCTGGTGGGTCCATGGAGGGCGCTGCAAGACTGAATCGAGGGAAATGCGACGTTGCGGTCAACTGGGCTGGCGGACTGCATCACGCGAAAAAGAGCGAGGCGTCAGGGTTCTGCTACATCAACGGTAAGTACATGGAAAAGAAAGGATCGAACCACAAAAGCTAACTTCTTTGTCAGACATCGTTCTCGGCATCCTCGAACTCCTGCGATTCCACCCTCGAGTGCTCTACATCGACATCGACGTTCACCACGGCGACGGCGTCGAAGAAGCCTTCTACTCTACCGATCGCGTCATGACCGTATCCTTCCACAAATACGGAGAGTACTTCCCCGGTACTGGCGAGTTGAGGGATATCGGTGTCGGCGCTGGTAAGCACTACGCTGTGAACTTCCCTCTTCGAGATGGCATCGACGACAACAGCTACAAGAGCCTCTTCGAGCCCACCATCCAATGGGTCATGGACTACTACCAGCCGACTGCCGTGGTTCTTCAATGCGGTGGCGACTCGCTCTCAGGAGACAGACTCGGCTGCTTCAACCTCAGCATGCGGGGTCATGCCAACTGTGTCAACTTCGTCAAGTCGTTCGGCAAGCCAACGCTCGTCCTCGGTGGCGGTGGATACACCATGCGCAATGTTGCCCGAACATGGGCATACGAGACAGGTCAGCTGGTAGGCGTGGAGATGGGCCCAGATCTTCCCTTTACCGACTACTATGAATACTACTCACCAGACTTCGAGCTGGATGTCAAGCCCAGTAATATGGATAATGCCAATTCGCCCGAATATCTCGAGAAGATCAAAGCCCAGGTTCTGGAGAACCTCAAGCGAACTTCGCCTCACGCACCATCTGTTCAGATGCAAGACGTCCCACGCGAACCACTTGGCATGTCAGCATCTGGTCCTGACGGCGAGGGCGAGACACTGGACGAGCAAGACGATCGCCTGGACGATGAAGAAGCCGATGCAGAAGCGAACAAAGATCGGCGGTATACTGCTCGCCAATGGGACAGCAAGATCACGCGAGACGAGGAATTCGACGAAAGCGATGATGAGGAGATGGCAGAGGCGAATGGTGTCAGACAGCAACCAGGACGGCCAAAGCGGAGAGGCATCATGGACTTCCAGAACCCACACGCACCGGTAGATGACAGCGGTAACAATACCCCCATGGAGGATGATGCCCGAAGTCTGAATGGTGATGCGGAGAACGGACATACTGAGGACGTGCCAATGCAGACGGATGGCGCTGCCGATGCAGTGGAGGCGAACGCCGCTGTGGTTGAGGAGGTGATGGCAGCAAAGGCAAGCAAGAGCCCATCAGCCCCAGCACCAGGTCTCGAGGCTCTTGCACAAGCATCAGGCGCAAAATCTGAGCTGGCCAGTAACCGCAGCGAGGCCGGCGTCGAGACCGCAGAGGATCGGGAAGGCCCATCTTCTGGAGACGCCGACGACGAGATGCAAATCGACTCGAAGGAAACCCCAGCGGCACCTGCTGCTGCACCTGCACCTCCCGCCGAGCCCGAAGCCGCCCCTCAAACAACCACCCCACCCAAATCACCAGCCGCGCCCGTCCCCAAGACCGAAGAGCCCGAAGACGTCGTGATGGCAGAAGAAGTCGCCGCCGAGAAGGAAGCCGAGAAGGAGGAAGGCCTTCGGGAACGAGAAGTCGAGGATGCCAAGGGCGAGGCGACCACCGAGATGGAGGGCGGTGGGCACAACATCGGCGGCGGACCGGCGGTATAGTGGAAGCCGGCGTGGTGGTGATGAACGTTGAACGGGATGTATCAGTGAGGGCACGGATTCGAGGGCATTAGCGACGGCGTGGGAGGCGTTCTGTTGTTTTATCACTCACTGTGGACTTGGAAGGTCCTGGTATAGGTTAGGTGCTCTGTATTAGTGTATCGTTTTTTTTTTGGAAATTTGGTTCGTTGGAATTGTGTTTCAGTTCCTGGAGTGGATGGACTGTCCATCGGTTGGCCATCCTCGCTCTTCCTCTCTTCGTCCCGTTCTGATCGATGTTTGTTCCAGTGCGATGGATTTGATGGACTCGTAGGCGTGGATCGTTCCCTCCACCAAACTTCTCCAGCTCGGATGTTACGTCGTTCCGTTCCTCGACTCAACATGTGCCAAGCGATGCATTTGGCGAACTAAATTCTGGAACGTCGAGGGATTGCCCCATGGGCAGGATGACTGGTGCTGTTGGAATATGCATCAGCTGGAATGGCGAGAGAAATCTGAATCCATCGCCACCCGCTCTAAGAGACGTACTCTTTCCGCCTCACCATTCCACTCCGGCACCGATACACACATCCATCTATCTATAATCACCGTGCTCCCGATTCCCTGTCAATTCCACGCCATAAAATCAGAAAGCACGAGGTAAACTAGGATTCTGGATACTCGGATCGAATCTTATGGTTTGCTTCGGTGTTGAGATCTCTGCGTGCGCGGATCATGATACTTCTTCCTGTGTCTTGTGTCCTTTTGGTGAGGATGGGGTTGAGGTGATGGTGGATGGGTGGGATTGATGTGCGGAGGGGTTTGTTGGGTGTGTGGGATTGATGTGGGCACGGGTTTGTTGGATGTGGTATGGTGATGTTTTAATGAGTGCCTAAATGTATGATGTGAAGAGGGTGCAGGCTCCTAACGCTCCAGTCCTGTAAGAGGTTGGTATTGTGGGGAACAGGGCTGGGTAATAGGGGGAGTTGTAGCGTTGCCTGTGTGAGGCTTGGACATGCGGTATTACGTGCTTGATGCTATCCGAGGCAGTGATATGGGTGAGATCGTGGATTTTGGTATGAGATTCTGTGGAGTATGAGTTGCTTCGAGACACTCTGTTCAATTTGAATGGCCAAAGCGCGGCCTCTGCTTCCACAACTCTAGAGCCACCAATGATCACCCGGTACCACTTCCAAGCCTCGCTCTTCATCCTCTCTCCTCCGTCTCAAGTTTGCAAGGTAGATCCCTTGATGCCGGCATTTTGGAAACTGCTCACAGAAGGGGTAGTACTCGTGCCACTTGCACATTGCATAATCTAGAAGGTTTTCGTTCTTTAGGGTGTAGAACTTGACGTAAACTTCACTTGCGACCTGCCATAGCGCGGCATTGTGAAACCGTGGACCGCATTGCGCCGGATATTCCCCATGTATGCGGGTGAATTCCTGAACTTTCTCCACCAGATCCAAAAGCTGCTTGAAGTCTAGCCTCGTGGGTGCGTAGGACGGCAGGCGATTGCAACACCTCTCGTCCTCACAGCCATCGTATGGCCTTGGCGGCCAAGGACATTCAATACCATTCTGACGGTTCCATCTAGTGTGCTCGCTACAGTATCGAAGACCTCCTGCGAGGAGTCTTGATCTTTCATTATACGCCTGTACCAAGCTACGTGGCTCACTGGTTATCCGTCGAAGGCCGATCACCTTTGGAGGGCCCGGTATCTTGTGGTCGTGGTTATCATCATAGATATTCTGGGGTCTTTGATGCCGGGTTATAGTTCGTCTGTCTCTTTGTGGCCACCAACTCCACGTCCTTCCTGATCCTCCGAGTTGAGGCGATAGTTCCATTAGCCAAGGGTCTTTTAGTGCGATTTTCCGTGCGATTTTCCGTGCAGAGATGCTCTCGGCCCAAAAGTCATCGTGCTCCGAGTGATCACCTCTTGGTTCCCAGCAGATGGCCTGTGGCACATGTGGCGAAACTGGCCAGGCTCCTGGTGCTATCTCTCGCTTTTGGTAAAGTACAATCTGGGCGATATATTGTCCTTGCCAAGCGCTAGTCAGCTTGTCTTGACAAACACCGCTGAGTCCGATTTCAGGTCCAAAAGTGGCGTGTGGATACACCGTATGACTCAACTTTTTCCAGATAGCCATCTCCCGCTCTAGGAATTGGTGAAGCACAATGCCGGCATCGTTCAAGAGCTCTTGCCAAATGCTCAGCGCTTGCGAAGGACATGTGAAGTACATGCTGAATTCCAAGAATTGCATGAATGGTGTGCTTCCGTGCGCTTGAGCGTGTCCATGGGAGACCAGATTCAACAGTGCAGACCCATTTGTTGTAGCTATTAGTGAAGTAAAGAGCCGAGACCATCCATTGCGATCTGCCCGGATCATTTCGCCTCCATCTGCTCTTGTCGGAAAGCCCATCGCAAAGCCCATCACACCAGCGATGAGATGGAGTACCGACTCTCCTTTGGCAGTGCGCAAGGGCAGTAGGGCTTCAATACCAGTGCCTCCCGAGCACAAGTGAGTGAGTTTAGCTGCATCGAAGCCCTGATGAAGCTGTGACACTATTTGAGAGAAGCTTTCCATCCAGTCTGAACCAGTCCAATGATGATTAAATTCGTCCAAGTTTCGCTGCAGGAGAGGTGGATCAGCCACCACAAAGTATAGAGTAGCGTCCATGATTGGTCAAGTATGTCGATCTCATAGAGTTCCACAAGCTCATTGAAAAAGCCTCCGGAATGGTCGACCTCTCTCTCAACAAAGTAATGATAGAAGCGGCGGTATCCTGCAATCATCTCTGCGGTCAAAGCCCGATCGCGCATCGCCATGTGGGACAATATTGTAGAGTACATCTCGTCTGACAGGCTTGCAGCGCCGTCCTAAAGGTGCGCAAAGTCAGCTAGGCTTGACATCAATCACTGTCACGTACCTCTAGAAAGCACAGCCGTTCCACGTGGACCCATGCATTGATCTTGCTGTCGTAAGGCGACGCTTTGCCTTCCCGGAAGAGTCTTTGCACTGCCATCGTATCTCCCTTCAGAACATAATAGAATACAAGGCTGTCGTCTGGGATTATATTGTCGCATTGGAAACACATTTCCCAGCCTCGATAGGACCGCCGCAAGGAAAAATCCCAAACAGCTTGTCCGAGTAGCCAGGGAAGCCAAACTTGGAGTCTGAAGACTCGTTTGGAGGAGGTAAACTTTCTGGAGTGGCCTTTGGTAGCGGGAACTGGCTGACGATTATGCCTGGCGAGCTGTGTCTCTGTATGTGACTCATGTTGTTCTTCTCCTTCTCCTACAACACCGCCTAGGAGCTCTGAAGACCCCGCAGGATGTTGAGAATATCCGGTGTGCATAGCCTGAGTCAAGGCAGTTGGGTTGGAATTGATCGAGGCGGCCGGAAATCCTACGGAGAGTAATTGTAGCGCAATGATAAGGTTCGTCTTCGTCCTCTCCATATTCCTGCACAGTGCATTAACATCCGAAAGGCGAAGTGCAGTATAGACACGACCAGGAAGCTTGTATTTCTTCGAGATGCCTTCAATGTCTTGAACGTAGTTGACAATTTTGGCAGCGACGATCTGGCAGTGGTATATGCACTGCAGGAGGGACGGCGAGGGCGTGATCGCGCGCTGTATACGGAAGGCCTCGACATCCTGGAGCAGAAGTGAGAAGAGCTTGATTTCGATCTCGAGCGTGCGCAGTGCCTCGGGGGCCTTTTCGACTTGGTCGCAGAAGCGTTTCAACTTGACGGCGCACTCTGCGAGCTGGAGTCCGAGCGAGATGAGTCCAGCGACACTGGCGACGGCACCGACTTCAGCCATTGCTGGGAAGGACCCGCTATTGGGATGGACATTCCAGAGGTGATTTCGGAAAGGGAGGTCAGGAATTGAGCTGTCGCGAAAGAAAGAAGGCGAGGTATCACGCAGGCGCCTTCCTGCGCAGGCGTCGGGCTGAGCCACAGGCAGGTGCGGTTGAGCTGGCGGCCTCAAGATGGCGGGGTGCTTGCAGAAAGGCTGTCCAATGAAGTTGACGGACTCGCGCTTTTGGCGGCAGGATCGCACCCTTCGTCGGGCTGGACTGCGGTGGACTCTCAAAACTCAAAGTCATTGGTATTCTTCATGACGGAGACAAGAAGCAAGTTATCTATGGACACGCCGTTTGAAGCACCACCAGCGCCGTCGCTAAGTTTCAAGAAAGACCCAAAACCCCCATACAGACCTACGACCTCAGCCACTGATCAAAGTACACGCACTCTTGCGGGTTGACCGGCCCATTCTCATGACAGAGATCGAAGACTGGACACCGACCGCATGGAGCTTGCGTCAAGCCTGTTCCTGGGTGATCCTCGTAGTCGTCCATGGCCGTGCCGGGTGGCCTGAAGGAGACGCCTCGCACAGTCCTGTATCCCCATGCAATGCCATCCCTGTTCGGCACTCGCTCCAGCTTCTCGCCCCAGCATAACACATCGATACAGCCTTGAATCTCTGCAACGGTCAACGAGGCGGCCTTGGTGGGCTTGATGGCGTTGGACTCGGTGAGGAACTTGTGGATGTCTTCTGCAGTTGGGTAGTTGTGTGTTCCAGCTCGATACACCATCTGAGTGAAATCGGTCTCGGGGTCGGGCTTCGCAGATCGGCGGTAGACGTGGGGGCCTGCGTCTTCGATGTCCTCTGCCCGTTTCCTCTTCCTGCTCGACGCCTCATCTGCTGTCAAGACTGGCGATACTGGTCCCTTCTTGCCCTTTTTCTTATTCTCGCTCCAGCTCTGTGTCCGGACCCAGAATACTATCAGGTTCATCAACTCGTCTCTGAAGCTCTCATCCAAGTCTCCACTGTCGAAGAAGCTGTTGCCGGTGACATCCTCGCTCGGCACCAGATGGTACAGCATGTACGTCCTCTGAGCCGGGTTCTTCACACTCTTGATGCTCTTGATCAGGTTCCTCTTCTCCATCTGGTTGAGAGCCTTTGTGACAGTATTCGTAGCCATGTTCGTCTTCTTCCTCAGATCCCTAGACCAGATGCCATTGGTATGCGCTTCTTCGATTATCTCGTACAGTTGCTTATCCTCCCTGTCCAAGGTGACAATCTGCCTTGCCGCCTCCCGCGGTCTTGAGCTCCATCCCACCTTGCCCGCCTGTCGCAGTGTTCTGAAGAGGCCATTGTTGGTGAGGTGCTGAATGAGTGGCATGAGAGCTTTGGCATTGTCGACGCCGGCGAGTTTGAGCAATTCATCTTGGAAGAAGACCTTGCTGCGTACGCCGGTCTCCTCCTCCAGTGAGGATTTATTGACTTGGTCGTAGAGCGCGTCGGCTTCGTTTGCGATTTCGTCTGAGTTCGCCATGGTGGGTGTGTGTGGCGTGCACTGTGAGGTCGGTGTCACCGGTGAGACATGTGTTTGAGGTTTGTGTGGTAGTCGTCTCGTGGTGAGTCGGGTGGTGGTTGTGTGAGTCTGCGAAAAAGATGAGTCGAGGTTGGAGTGAAGCTTGCGAAAGTTCGCCGCCCCGCGTCCCGCTATGCCAAGCTTTGCGTAGCGTTGAGCTAATCGGGTCTTCACATGCTCTCGGCAACCTCACCTATCACATATAAAGGCCGGAGACTCTCATTATGCAGTGAGTCTCAGCAGGCGTTCGACTCGGTGAAGTCTGTCTAACGAGTATAGCTCAAGAATCTTGTTCCACTCTGTCGTATGGCGTGAAGGAAAGCGAATAGGCGTAAATGTACGTGGCTAATACCCACGTGCCCCTTTCTCCATGAGCACTGCCAAACTGTCTACCTAGAGCCAGACCTCCACATTGACTTCCTCAGACTTATTCATATGATCACTGAGGCTGAGTCTCCAACTCCAATCTTCCCATGCCCTCGGCATCCCGACCCGAAATATCGGCTCCGCGGCTCCTCCCGCCAAAATCTCCGAAATCCACATCGCCCCTTTCACGCGCAGACCGGCGGCAGCACAAACCACACCCAAACCTCTCCTCCGTCCCATCCATTCGCCCAAACTCATCGGAAGCCACCGCACCGTCCCGAAGCACGTTTCCCCTTCAAGAGCGTGGAAGATCCACAACTAATCTATATTCAGATTGGATAACAGGGCGGCGCTGTTCGAGAACGGGTCTGTGTAGCGTGTATAAGAGAGAATTTGGCGTTCGCGTTGAGGGTGTGGTGCTGTTGGGGTGGGCTCTGATAGGTGGGTGGGTTGGTTCCGCCGGGAGGGAGTTAACGTGGTAGGTGCATGTGAGAAACGGTTTTCCTTCCTTTCTCTTGTTGTGGAAGCTGTTACTTCCTACTTTCTCGACTTTCGCGACTTCGACTTCACGTCTTTTTGTCTCTTTGCTATTGGGCATTGCACTCCACTCTTTCGTGCAATTGTCCACGTCCGCTCGTTTCTGCTTGTTTAGTCGCTTGTTTTTGGGAGAAACGTTGGGAGTTTAGGAGAGAGGTCCGAGGGCGAAGTTCGAGAAAGACGCCCACGAGATTGCCCGCATTCCAGCACCAACCAGCCCTACAACATTGCCGGGTTCTAGTCCTGTCGCTTGGATCTGTTGACATACGACTGCCGACCTCGACTATTGCGACAAGCACACATTCGAAAGGACAGAAGTCCAACACTAAGAGCTCAGGCCATCCACCACCTCTACCTCAACCAACTACACCCCCTCTCCACCTACCCACAATGTCCGGCGTCCGCGATCCAGCCTTCTGGAAACGCTTCTCCGTCGCAGTCCACATGGACGAAGAGCAAGGTCCCGAGCCAAAGCACTCGTAAGGCCCCCCTCCCAACCCGCACTCATGCATGGCTTCTAACAAAGCTTCCTGTAGCGACTCCTGGCTCGCCCGCCAAAAGAAGAAAGAATCCCGCCGAACCTGGATCTGCTGGACCTTCTGGCTGTGCTTCTTGGCTCTCATTGCTGGGGTGGTCGCGGTGATTATCTGGTTGTTGAGTAGTGGTGTCCTGAGCAAAAGCAGTGGTGGTGGTAGCAGTACGACGACAGGTAGCAGTGGAAGTGGGAGCTCGTGAGGAGGCATGAGCAGAGGTGGAGTTGTGAGGAGGGGATAAGAAGAGGCTGGGTGGGGAAGATGGGTGCGAGAGGCAGATTTGGGCGACAAGAAGATGAAGAACACAGCACAGACATACAACCGCCAGAGGGAAAGCACCCTGGCGGGTAATGTATAGATCCACGAAATCACGAAGGAAAGAATGGGTACACTTATTGTAAATAGATTATAGATAAAAGTTGACAATGGCCAGAACACGGAGTCATTTTGAAAACCAGTTCTCATACTTTTGCTATAGTACAACTCAACCAACGCCTTGCTCGTTGCTGAAGACAGCATTTTGTCCACCCTCATCCTTGCCCAAAGACTCCCGTGGCGCCGTCTGAGTGTTGCAGGGCAGCCGGAGTGTCGCAATCGGCGGGCTTTCTCTCACACGCCCTTTCGCTATCCTTTTGAAGTCGATCGCTGCGACCATGTTCGTGATAGTCCATACGTTTTGCACCAGCTCATCTAGTAGGTATTGCATGCCCTTCTATGTTGTGATGCGTCCATCGCATGTCTCCTCAGAACCTAGTACATCGGCCGCGATGGCTCTGGACTTGGGCTCCTCGACTCACTCCTCTCATCTCTGCCTCTCTGCCTCAACCACTTCTTCGTCGCCAGCTCCAAATCCCTGTCCAGCTCCGGACTCGGCTCCTTGCGATGGATGAAATTGCAGAATCCTCCACGCATGCATCCCTCTCCGCTGTTGAGCCTGCAACACGCCTCCCTAAAGTCCGTCACAGGGCTCAGCTCGCAGTAGATCGGCCGCGCGGCATACCACCGACTATTCAGCGCATCGCACGCCTTCTGCGCCGAATCCTCATACTTGAATCGCGCGTACACATTCCCAATCAGATGGTCGTTGTTGTTGTCGCACACCACCACCTCCTCGATCTCGCCGTATTTGCACATCTCGCACCAGAAGTCCTCGTAGAAGGCGTCGAAGTGGTTCTGGAGTTGCGACGGGTTCATGCGCGACTTGTTGTCGTAGGCGGGGTTCTGGTAGAGGTTGGGGAGGAGGATCGTCTGCGAGTAGGAGGGCTTGACGTGTTTGCGCGAGCAGCGGTCGCCGTGGCGGCAGGCGCCGATTTTGTAGTAGAAGCTGCAATTGACTTTGTCCTGCTCTGTGCCGAAGATGGAGGCGAGATAGTTCGCCATGGTGGGTATGTGTGTGGCTCGACGTCGGTGGTGTAGTTTGCGTGCTCGGTGATGTCTGTAGCGTCGCTGGAGTGGGGTTTCGTGGGCGTTGTTCTGTCGTCGAGTGAAGATGTGGTCGCAAGCTTGTGAGATGGCGGTTGAAGATCCGTGCCGGCGAGATGGACTTGAGCGGCTGACTAACAATTCTCTGCCTGAGGCTTCCAGCACTTTCGACCGCTTCTTCCGGATCACGATACTAATCATGCTGCAACAATCTGATCGCCGATGTACTGCCCAATCCGTTAGCACCACATCTCTCCTTCGGCCATACTATCGTGAGAGGTTCGCTCTCAGACCCCTTAACTTGCTAGCCTTAGAGTCTGGATCTGAGATGACTATATCCCCGAGGTTCATGCCTCAGGTTGCTCAGGATCCCGACGTCACCTCCTCCGTCTTCGTTGCCTCTTCTTCGCCATCGCCACCTACCATCATTCACTCGTCTTCTCATCAAAGTCGCACATGATGATGGCTTAGCGCTTCATGAAGCACCAATAGTAGGGTCCCCCACGATGTGCATTCTCGTAACCAGACATAGCTTCTATGCCGAAGCGAATCCCGTGTTCGGAATGGAATCCACCAATTGAGATCCGTTGACTCCAGCATTAAATATACTACATCTCTCTCCTCTTCTCTTCATCCAGGGTATGATTGATTCATACTGAACCGTCAATACTAGTTTCTCTGATCACCATGACCCGCAACTACCCACGACCACAGACAAATGGACATCATGCCGACGAAGGCCCACGACCGGTGCCGAACGCAACGGTACCATACTGGCGAACAGAACTTCATCATCTCGACGAATTCAGATCTACTGCAGAACTTCCAAAGGATACCGATATTGCGATCATTGGAGCCGGCATGTCCGGTGTAGCGATCGCATACAACCTCCTTCAGCTCTACGGCAATGAAGCCAAACCCTCAATCACCATAGTGGAAGCCAGACAAGTATGTTCGGGCGCCACAGGACGTAACGGAGGCCACGCCAAAGTCCGCTCCATCTCCATGCAAAAGATCATAAACGAACGAAACGCAGAGGCGGCCGATGAGTATGCGGCTTTCATCAGTGATCTTATGCATGGGCTCAAGACTGTGGTCGAGAAAGAGAAGCTTGATTGCGAGTTTGAGGTTCGACGGACTTTTGATGTGTTTCTTGACGAGAAAGACGCCAAAGAAGTTGGTGATTTGTATCGTGAGAGTGTTGCGAAAGGTCATCGTTGGACCAGAGATCGAGACATGGTGCCTGTGGATCGTGTGGAGCAGGTATTTCGTATGAAGCTACAACAAATTGGCGGATGGTACTGATCGCGTTTCCACAGGTCACTTCTATCAAGGGCGCTAAAGCTGCTATGAGCGGACCAGCCTGCTCGCTTTGGCCATACAAGTTTGTCACACAATTGCTGGAACGTATCATCGAGGACATCAACCTGCAGACGAACACTATGATGGAAGAGATCTCCGTTGACTCCGCAACGGGGTTGAATCTTATCAAGACAGCTCGTGGCGTCCTGCGAGCAAAGAAGCTCATCTACGCCAGCAACGGCTACACCGGAGGGGTTTGTCCCACGTACAAGAACAAGATCGTACCTTATCGCGGAACAGCTTCACACCTTGTCCCATCGCCCGTCCCTGTATCACCACACCTCTCTCACACATACAACATTGTCTACGGCGAGAAATGCACCGACTACCTGAACCCCCGCCCAGACGGCAGCATCGTAGTCGGAGGCGCCAACTACAGATACAAAGAACACCGAGACCTTTGGTACAACAACTGGGATGACTCCAAGCTCATCCCAAACACCGAGTCACACTTCGACGGCCTAATGCAGCGCAACTTCAAAGGCTGGGAGAAGAGTGGCGCTTTTCTCGAGAGGTACTGGACTGGAATCATGGGTTGCACTGCGGATGGGCGACCACATATTGGACGGGTTCCGGGCCAGGATGGTGAGCAGTATGTACACGCTGGGTTTAATGGTGGAGGAATGACGCAGATTTGGTCGTGCTCGATTGGGTTGGCGAAGATGGTGAAAGATGGGATTTCGTTTGAGGAGACGGGGTTGCCAGGCATGTTTGAGGCTACGGCTGAGAGGCTGAAGGCGGAGATGTGAGTTTTCGCTCGTTGACGTGACGAAGATGTGCACGGGAGCAGGAAATGCGGAGACTAAGCAAGAAGAATTGAGTTGCACGCTGGCTGATGAACGGATCGCTCATCCACAAGACATCTCGACGATGTCACTATTCATGTCACTCGTTATCATCGAAAGTTTTCTCAGCCTTCTTAACCCCAGCCTGATTCTTGCCTTGCTTGCCTCCTCTCGACTTGGCCACCTTGACAACTGGGGATACTGGCGTCAAGCCAGCAGCTCGTTGCTTCGCTGACTTCTTCAAGATCTGCAATTGTTTGCAAAGAGCTTGTACAGTTGGCTGAGAGATGTCCTCATTTCCTAGTGACATTACTAAGTGCCCGTCTAAGGAAACCGGGCTTTGATATACTTACCATACAAAGAATACCACGTCTCACTGATGCCTCGAACTTCGAGTGTTTGTGCGGCGAGGACTGCCATGAGGATGCGCTGGTTCATTGCCCCGTCCCATTCGAATTTCGGCATTGTGATTCGACTTTCTATTGAAGTGAAGTGGAGTTGAATGAGTTGGGTGGGACAGCTTCCGAAGGTGTAAAGGAAAGGATGCAGACAATGATCGCGGAGACGGGAGATGCTCAGCTTGTAGCCTTGCGTCATAGACGCCCAAGCCTTGAGGGAGCCCAGTTCGATGGACGAAGTTCCGAATTCATCCTTCTGCTTGTCTGCTGAACCTGGCATCTCTTCAAAGCTTATCGGAATGTCACAGCAGAAACGACGACCAGAAACCCGCCCATCCGAGGAGGAGGACAAACTGGTAGTGACTATGGAATCTCGTACTATTGCAACCGTTGACATTCGAGAAAACATTAGACCCTCTCACACTGCCATGACAAACAGATTGGTTCTCGGCGAGTCTCCAAAAGGGCACTGCACGACAAGTGCTCAAATTTCAAACTCCGAGCTGTCGGCGGCCGAGTCACTACTGGAAGCCTTTCGCCTGGCTTTGCTTGCCTTCCTGCCGCGATTGCGAGGATACTTCTTCTGCTTGAATTTGATCATCGATGAATCGTTTGGCAGAGACCCCTCAGCCAACGTTTTCTTCAGACGCTGAAAGCGCTTTGCCGAAACATTCTTAGTTGGCTTTGGGCCATTTTCTTCGCCTACCATTCATCATCAGTAGAGAATAGCCCCATCAATTGGAGTGCGAATATACCGAAGAGTGTGGACCAGCCTTCCCAGATGGTCGCTCCGTCGAGGGAGTTGACTTTGAGAGCAACGAGGAGCACTTTTTGGTACATGGCCCGTCCCAGATGACCTTTGAAACCTGATCGGGAGAAGACATGATTTTTGGACTGGAGAAGGAGGACTTGGAAAGGTTTTAGAATGATGGGAGATAGCTGACTTCCATCGACTTGTCCTTATATGTCCTCTTGCACCCCAAGCACTGGTAAGAACACCTTGTCCTTGCTCGGCAGATGTTGGACTGTACCACGAATCAAGGCAATCCACGATCGTCTCTTCTTTCCCCCCGATAGAGCATATCGCCTACTCAGTAACGTCCGGTAATGTATAAGAACGTCATGTTCGTACAGGGACTGGGAAAGGCTACTTCAGGCTCAGCTGAGTCTATCGAGAAGACGTCGTGGAGCCGATGCTGCAATCAATCGATGATGGTCGGGGATTACTGACTTGGACTATCACATGAGAAAAGGACCATTGGATACAAAACAGAGCGAAACGTCGTGCATTTTGTTTTAATATCCGACAAAGTGACAGCCTCGAGCCAAAGTCGTCCCACAGCTTTGACAGCCGGAATATCTGCAATCACTATCCCATTGGATGGCTCAAATCTGACAGAAATCCACTGCTAAATTCGCATATTCTCAATCGTCTGCTTGAAACTCGGAGTCGGTCTCAGTAGCATTGGACTCCTCGTCCTGGGACTTCCGCTTTGGTTTCGCAGCCTTCTTAGCCCCTTTCCTGCTTGGCTTTGCCTTGTGAACCTTGGAAGATCTCTCCAAGCCTCCGGTCGACTTCTTCAGCCGTAGGAGGCGCTTGTAGACTGCCCAGTATATAGGCGCCGGCAGATTCTCTGATGCTATAATTTAATCACGAGCAGGCAAACTGTCACATCCACTTTATACTTACTGAATACACTGGTCCATCCTCCACAGATGTCTTTGGCGTCTAAAGACTTGACATGCAGAGCCACAACGAGAAGCTTCTGGTCCATCGCCGCATCCCAGCCTGCGCCCATTCTGCCTGAAGGCTTTGTGGCAACGAGTTGGGGAGCACTTGGAAGGGAGATGTGGTTCTCTTATCAGCTGGATGCGTTCTCGACGAGTCTTTATGTGCTTTCGCCAACTCGCGCAGCTCAGATGGGTCGGTAGTCAGCAATGCGCTTATCGAGAACCACAAGGAAATTCACCCATGTGCGTGACTGACACGATCGAACTGTATACTACGTAGTCGGCGGCAGAATCGATCGAGAGACTGATAGGAAGTTCCAACTTGGAAGCAGATCGAAATCGATAAAGACAATATTGGCTAGTTGTACAACCTCGTACGTCGAAAAGCAAATTTTACAGTCTTGTTCAGCCTTCTTCGTCGATTTGCACTCGATCAATCGATCACCATGATGCCAGTATCGTAGGAGACCAGCTGGGCATCAGGGCCAGACTGCTCCTCCCTGACCTCCTGATCCTCGCCTTGCTGCCCACTTTCTTTCCCATCATCGTCTCCTTTATCAGTATTATCCATGACCTCGTCTTCAGAATCGTCCTCCTCAGTCGAGCTCAGCTCAACCCAGCTCGCCTTCCGCTCAGTCTTGGCACGCCGCGGAGCCTGGCTTCTCGTTGGGCTTGGAGTCTGGCTTTCGATCTTCGGGCCATGAAACTCCTCGTCTTCGCTTTTGATGGAAATCACTTCATCGTCGGAGGATTCATCCTCGCTCATGGATCCTCGCCTGCGCTTGGCTTGCGGCTTTCCTTTCGATTTTGGAGATGGACTCGAGGAAGCGGATCCCTACATTGGTGAGTCCATGCGCTCATCTTTGATGTCGGCTGGCTTCTCTGTGTCGTCACGATCTTCCTTCCTTGGAGAATTTGGGGACTTCGAGCCATTCTTTGGCTTGCGTGCAGCCTTTCCAATCCCCTTTGCTTTCGGCTTCGTTGGAGTCGAAGCAGCATCGCCAGACGGCGTCTTGCCTCCAGAAATGCCCAAGGCCTTCTTGAGCTTGGCAATATGCTCTACAATTGCACGTTTCGTGGGCTGAGTGATGTCCTCGAATTCTGCGTATGGTTAAGTAGGAAAGTCCTGCATTAGATGATCAGTTGTACGTACTGAAAAGCTCCTTCCATTTCTCCTCTACAGCGGCTGTATCAAGTTTGACCACAGCCAGCACTGCCATGAGGAGGCGTTGGTCCATGTCGGCGCTCCAAGATACTGTCATGATGGACAAACAAACAGCAAAGGGCGAGTGTGAGGTTGATCAGTATTCAAGTTCAGGCTTCGTCAGGTAACGATGTGCTGAAGGACCTTCCAGAGTGCAGAACGATGTGGATGCCCTTTTTATGTTCTCCCAACATTCTCCAGAGCCATGTGCTCGATCGCCATGTTACACCAGGACTAAAGCTGCGATGGCACTTCGGATTAGATCTCGACCCTCTGTGACGTCGTTGCTGCTGGGAGACGCATCATGAACAACACCGGCAAGATTGGACTCGATCTGCGATAAGCATTTATGTCCTCGAGTCGAAGCTGAGTCTTGTGAGGGGGAAGATGTAATCCCTTCCCCAGAGAGTTGTAAGCGTAAGATGTCTAGTTAGCAAGTTGTGCCGAAACTTTGATACAACAGAGCTCCACAGACTTGCGCAAGCCTCACGTTGAGTAGTGCCAGGCTATTTGGTCCTTTTCTGAGAACAAATCGAAATCGAACACACATCTGGATCCACGTACATCTGCAGCAATGAAGCATGTGAAGTACACTATGTCAAATATCAAAGATCATATCTAGTCAATCTGGTCAACAGCATTCATCATCGCCTTGTCAAGCTTTTGCTTCCGCAGTCCGGCTCGCAGCATCGAAACTTGGGTCATTAAAACTCTACCTCTGCAGGATTGATGGTGGCTTCGTAGTCAAGCACATTCTCCCAGACGCTGAGATCGTTGTCAGAAGAATCATCTCGAGCAGACTTCGATTTAGTGTTGCGCTTTGCCCCCACTGTGATCGTCAGCAAGCGCTTGCAGCACATTTGCGAAGTGCTTACCTTTGCCCTTTCTCTTGCAGACTTTGTTCACTGCAGATTTCCTCTTGGGCGCTTGAACAGACGGAAGTTGGCCTTTTTGAGCTTTCTCGACCATGGTCTCGGCAGCTTTGCGAGGCTGACGAAGACGACCCTCAGCAGCAAAGTAGGTAAGCCCAAGGAATCTACCGATGACTCCAATGTCAGGCTGTGTTTGCAGTCAGTAACGGCAAAATCTCTTGCAGCGTTAAGGTCAGGCCACCTTGCTGTTCTGAGCATAAAGGCTTGCGAGTACTGCGGCGAGCAGTTGGTCCTTGCCATCCACTTGGTTGTTCATAGTCGTAGTTTTTGCCATATTTGTTTTGCGAGTTGAAAGCAGGAAGACTGGAGCAATGTCTGGGAAGGATATCACGAAAAGTTTTCGCAGTATAGTGATGGCACACGCAACAACAGATATACCTGTAGGAAAGCACACGTCAACCACGACTGGCTGTTAAGTTTTGTCGTAGCAACGTTGTGTCTACCCTGGCTTCAAATGTATTAGAGTAACTTAAGCAAAGCCGATACTTTAAAGGTGCCCAACCTTTCAATAAACGTTATCGAGCTCGTCGCAAAGATATCTGTCTCCTCTAATCGATACGTGTCCATCTTGTATGGAGAGATGATGGTGCAATCAGTGGTATGTATCTGACACTTCTGTGCGAGTGGCTGGTCGCGATAGAGCTTGCTGCAAATTCAAAACGAAGTCCGTTGCTGATGGGACGGGCGTTGTTGGCGGTCGTGGGATGAACAGGCAACCATCGTGGGTGGAGCTCAATGGCCCTGACGCTTTGTCTCGTTGTGGTTGGCTGGTCAGCCTCGCCAAGAACACACTCGAGCTTGCATCCCTGTCAGCCTGGAGCTGCTGTGAAAAGGGGTTCGAACAAGGCTCGGATATATGCTCAAGTGGTTCATGCCTCCATGATCCAAAAAGACATCTTCAGTCCACTCATGATCCAGATTGGTTCAGCACCCATACCTTCGACTCGCAACGAGGTCTGGCGACCAGGCTTCTCGGAACATGCAGCTTCCTCAGTTCCGGCAAAGCTGATTCTGTTTGATTTTCACGATAGTCTCGGATGTTCCATGCACTTGCGAAGGTGATTTTGACCAAGCTCAACTGCCCCAGAGATGTCGCCGGCTTGCAATTGGAGCAAGGCTAACTGCATGTGGATGCGAGCTCGCATGGACGGAAGCCCGAGTCTTGTTGCCCTTGTCCGTCCATTCACCCAGCAGCATCGTAGCTGATAAACTCGACTGAGAGCAAAAATATGACTACACCTCTCGTTGAGTCTATGATGGGAGTGGATGTCTGATCGAGGTACTCATGATCGTCGATCGCTGCGACTCGATAGCGGAGTCTGCCTTTCCACTTGCCTCACAGCAATCAGGGCCTCTCTGCAGTGGTTGTGCAGATCTTGCGATGATTGATCATCGATAGATTCATAGTGCTTGCCTGAGTGCTTGAACATCATGCTCCAATCATTGGGTATGTGTTTCCACTGACACACTGGGCCATATATGGACGTCATCGATGCGATCCCCATCGCACATCAATTCCATCTCCTCAGTCCCAGTCGTCGCCATAGCCCCAATTGTTGCACAACTTGCTTTGATCTATACTATGTCAGCCATCGAGTTCACTGCCCGTGAGCAACGCATGATGGCTTTGGCTTGGAGATGCTTCGACGGCGAGCCAAAGGTTGACTTCGACAAGCTGGCCCGTCTCAACGGGATGACAAACAAAGGCTCTGTATACAATGCTTGGACGAAGATCCGAAAGAAGCTGGCTGGCGAGCTTGCTGCGAGCCCGACCGTTACCAAACGAACTCCCAAGAAAAGAGCCAGAGACGACTTCGACGACAGCGATGAGATGCCAACCAAGAAAATCAAAGGCCGCAAGGCGAGTCTGTCGAAGGAAATTGTTTCGTCGGACGACGAAGATGCAGTCGCAAAAGTTGAAACGCCTGATGACGGCTGAAGCATGGCTGCCCCAAGATTTGCACGAGGTATGATGAAGGTGCCTTTTCCATGTCTTGTGATTTGTGCTGACCCCTAGCCGAAGCAGGCTGGAGATCGCATGCGAGCTTTGACTTCTCGAGCAAGGCTGTGTGGCCTGTGTGGGTGGGTCGAACCTTGAAGAACGCTTTGAAGCTGTGCTGCCATTGTCGAGTGTCGATTCTGCTGCATCGTCATGTATTTTAGTACTCGATAGTCTGCCCTTTCCGTTCGATGATGCTGTTCAATCATCGTTCATCGCTTTTCTGAAGGACAATGTCCCAAAGCTGTTCCTTGGATTGTTGTTCTCTGTGATTATGCTGCACATCCCTCTCGATGTCAGTTCCAGTATGAACGCCCCAGCTTGTTCAAGCGTCCCTGTAAAACCGTTTATCCTCCTCTTTCCCAGGTCGCTCTCCTGAAAGTGCTGCCGACCATGCCTCTCAACTGCTCTCGGCTGGATTAGATGAAGGATTAGATAGTGAGATAACACCATATGTGAAGTAAAGCAGAGCCTCAATGATGAAGTGAGGACGGCGTTCCCTCAGATCTGTTTACTCGAGTGACATCACGTACCCTCGCGGCGTTTGTGAGGCCACCAAATTTCAAAAGTTCGCCTGAGACCTTTCTTCCCTTCGACACGGGCAAATAATACAACTTCACAAGCAAATTGCACAATCACAAGCCATTCCTGCCCTCTAAGTATAACAATTCTCACATTACAATCAATGTAAGTTCTCGACCAGCGAAAAATCCGCTTTCCCCTGACTGGTGCGAGATAGCACCACCAGCGACCGCACCACCACAACCGCGCCATGGCCAACATCATCCCGTGGAACCAAGTCGCGAGGAGCGTCTCTGCCGCGCTCAGAAGACAGCTCGCGGCCGTGCGTGAGCTAACGGCACGCGTCGTCGACCAGGCGATGATGGTCGAGCTGCGCGATGTGGACATCGCCGACCTGGTGGGCGCGCTTCGGCGGCAGAGATGGTGGGATGGGGTGTTGCTGGCGGAGAATGCGCGGTTGAGAGCAGAGAACGCGCAGTTGCGCCGCCAGGTGGAGCAGCAGCAGCAGTGAGAAGAGGCGAGGCGGCGCTCAAGTGAGCGCAGGAATGACAGCATTTGGCGGCGCCAGTGAGCGCAAGAATGAAGTGAACAGAGAAGCCCTGTTGGTTTATCATGATTGCTGCATTGGTTGTCCTGACTTCAACTTACCACTGCCTTCACCGCTGCCTCTGCGCGCCCCCCAAGCACATACACACCTTGAACACCTCACATTCTCCAAACCACCATCTTCACCACCGCCTCCCTGCCTTCTCCAAGTCGACCATGAAGACAGTATTCTTTCCAATGGCACGGTATATGAGGCACCCACAGAGATGCCCTTCATGCTCCTCTTACCACAACCCACACACCACCGCAGCACATCCTTCCACCACAGCACACACATACCTACCAACAGCACATCTTATCAAACTCACACCACCCTCCCTCTCCATTATGTGGAACTCCTACAGCGGCCGACGCCGCCCAGTCCTCAACCACGACCACCGCTTCCCAGGCCGCAACAACATGCTCCGAGCCTACCACCTCAACGAAGTCGACGACCGGTACCCCAGCCTCAACGCCTACAATTACGCTCGTGGTAGTGGGCCCGAGCGGTATCGATACAATCAGCTGCAGTTCTTGGGAATGAACCAGGGGCGGAACTTCTACCCTGGTGGGGGCTGGTTTGGATACTAGATTGAGTAGGATGTTTGATGATGGGCATTTGTGATTTCAGTCAATGTCTAGTTTGATTAGTTAGCTGAGTTTGCGGTATTCAATATCTTGTCCTGACACCTCCTCGCAAGCCTTCTTTCCACAGGCAACAAATGCTGTTGTCTTCGCACCACTTCTGCACCATCCAAGGCTTCAACTCTTCCTTCACTGTCTCATACTCTGGCTCATCGGGAACAGCGTCCTTTTTCTTCCGTCCTCTGCTTTTGGGCTTGGGTTTCAGCCGCTGCATCTCAATGCACAGCCCCTGCTCATTCAACCACGCAGTCAAGTCTTCGAGCACAATTGGGTCGTAAAGCAGAATCTTCTCATGCCACGTTGGATTCTTCATGTCTGTGCTGGGGGCTGTCGACCTGATCGTAGCTGTGATCCTTGAGAATATATCAGCTTGAATGTCTGCAAAGATGGAGTCATTCAATTTTAATGTCGAGCTCACCACCGCTGGCGCTTTGACTCTCAATGAGGGCGACGCTGCTGTGCGAAGATCGAGAGGTTGGACAGTTGGTGGCGACGATCCAGCCCGCTGTCGAGGTGGAGACGGCGTAGACGGTGAGTCTGACTCGGAAATCTCGTCGATATCAATCCATGATTTCGACCCCGTCGGCTGAGAAGCAGATTTGACTGGCCGCATTGTTGCACCATGAGTCTCGAACGAAGCCACTGCTGCGCTTTCCAGAGCCGAAGGTGCTTTGGGTGGTCTTCCTCGACGTTTGGGCGCAGTAACATGAACAGCAGCCGCAGCGACAGGCTTACGAGGGCGCCCGCGACGTCGTCTTGTTTGGTCGGCAGTCGTAGACTTTAGAGCCCGCTGTTGCGCAGAGTCGATGTTCTTGACCGGAGATGTACGACTGAGTAAGCCGATGTTGGCATCGAGATTCTGCAATGCCGTTCTGTGGAGGAGAGGGGAGGTGGCAGAGCGCAGCAGCTGTGGTGGTTTATAGGGTTGCACTGGGGACAAAGGATGGGGTGGCGTGGAGGCAAGTTCTGGGCCACCGTGCGCGGCATTGGGAACAGAATCGTCGCTGCTTAAGAAGTTCCACTCGTCTTCGAAATGATGCTGCGGTGGCGACGAAGCGGCTGTTGGTGCTAGGGCATCCATAGTGCCAGCGGTGTCTTGGACATGGAGGGCCACACTAGGCTCTGCTCTGCCTCGGGCATTGGGCGAAGATGTCTGACCCAGATCAATCATCGTATTGTGACTGCCATCCTCCACTTTGAGGGGAGGCCCAGGCTCGTTGGAGACGACAAAGTCTGGTGGAGTGGGGTCTCTCTGAAGGGTCGGACCAGCCTCGAACATACAAGCATCTTCGGCAAGGCCTTCGTCAGTGGTGTTGACAAGTAGTGTTTCGACGCTCGTGGCTTGTCCCGAGAATTCATTAGAGCAGGGTCGCTCCCAGGTCATGTCTACGTCAAGGAAACTTCCACCTTCGTCTCGAGTAGCAGAGCACCATAGCCCTCTATTGCCTTGGCCCACAGAAATGTTCGTACCGTGCGGGGCGCTTGGTACTTGGATGCTGCTTTTGTTCGTTAAACGGTTTCCAGTGTGAGATGTAGGCATTGGCTCTGATTCCTCAATCGCTGCTTGAATTTCTCGAAGGTATGAAGGCGACTCCTCAAGTGCGAGCTGGCTGGACGTCCCGAACATGAAGCCTTGACTTCGTTCCTGTGCGCGAGCTTGGCCGGGACTGTGCAGCTTCACTATGGGATCCTTCTCTCTGGACTTGGCTTTAGATTTCACCTTCCTAGTTATCTTCGTGCCCACTTCAACAGTTCCGTCGCCGACCTTCTTCGCTCGTGGTTTGCGGGGCTTTGTCACTTTCCCGTGTTCCTGCAGATGCGTAACGCTGGCATCTGTGGGTGGTGCAACAGACGTCTGAGCATCGAAGAATTCAGAAACCGTGGGCTGTGCGTCAGCGGCCTCGGAATCGGGGTGATAGGCTTTTGTCGCCAGTGCTGTGATAGTTTGTGGCTTCTTCTTGACCTTAGTCTTCGTCCTTGGCTCTGAAGGTACAGCGGCGGCGGGTTTGCGTTTTGCTGTTGCAACAGTGCTCGCATCTACGAGTTCTATTCGCCGTCTCTTGGTCAGCGCTTCGCCGGTAGAGGTTCGGTCGTGAGAGATGGAGTTCGTTGTACTTTCAGAGTACTCGAAACCACTGATCAGTGAAGTCAGGGACTTTGGAGGAATATCTGAGCCAGCAGACGGTGCAGTTCCAGGTCGGCCATCCGGAGCGGGTTTTCCGAGGGTTGTGTTCTTCGCAGGAGTCCAGCTCAATCTGCGTCGAGGTGCCGCAACCAACGTCGGCAACGCATCTGACGTTTCATCTGCAGATAGAGTTTCTGGAGTCACACCAGCGGCTTGTCCATTGCCTCGATTTCCTTCCACTTCTGGTTGAATCTTCTCTGAGAAGTACATAGACTTGCCGGCACTCGCAGCCTTTGCAACAACGCCATTCAGCTTTGAATCCTTCTCTACATGGAATCCAATCCTCGGAGCACCGGGCCCTTCTGCGCTCTTCAATCGATACACCGTGGTCCTTGAATCGTTGGCACTCGTTTCGTTTGTGGCAGACTTTTTGGCAGGCGTAGTAGCGGGCATCGGCACATGTCCAGCAGTGTCGGCATCTGGCTCGTCTGAATTCAAGATGATAGACTCAGATTTTGTAAATCGCTTCTTCGTCTTCGCCGCGGCCGCATCTGATGCGGCGGTTCGTTTTGGAGGCTTTTTGGAAGGACCTTCCAATTCTGATTTTCCCGTCTTCGTACTGCTCTTCTTGGACTTCTTCAATGACTCTGGAGGAATTGACATTGCCAAAGGCGAGCCTTGGTGCTCTTCAGGTCGGAAGTCAAATTCTGAAAGCGATATGCTTGGAGTCCTCGACTTGGACTGCCCAAAATAAGGGCATGTATTTCCAGTACCCGTTGCTTCACCGAGACCTTGACTATCATGAATGCTCTTCAGTGCAGGATGGCTAGATCCGTCGCTCCTGTTCTTCCTATCCTTTCCCGTCTTTTTGGGCTTTTTGGGCTGCGATAGCCTGCCACTCCGCTTCTCAGAAACTCCGACATATCTCACATCGGCCACTGCTCCATTTTCCACGACATGCTGCTCCTTCTCCTTCAACTTCGCCTCGCTCTGAGCACCTTTGAACAACGTCGCTGCCGAGGCGAAGCCCAATGCGGCTCCTTCTGGTACCTGCTGAGCATTTGACCCAGACTTTAACCCCTTTGCGGGCACTCTGGCAAACGTCGGTAGTTCGGCCAGCCCCGGTGAAGAGGACAATGCGGCATTCGACTTCTTTCGGTGGCTCTGTGGCGTGACAGACGGGATGCGGATTGAAGCCTGCGACGAGGAGTTGACAACAATTGGGCTACGGGAGGCCATAATCGTGCGCGGCGGGCGCGGGCATGTCTGCAAGAGACAGATGAGGCGAGACACGGTGATGTGAAGTGAAGCTTTGTTTGGGAAGTGTCACTACAATGCGGGACGTCGCGAGGTGTCGTTGGAAGACGCGGCGGAGACGCGGATCCCGTGACTGCGCTAGAATACTCTAGGACTAGCGCCACGGCCACTCCCGACCTCACCTGTGGTGAATGCTGTGATCGCGGTTCTGCTTCAACATTCACTCTACCGATATCTTTCTTTTTGTTCTATTCTCATCGTTTCAGCGAGTACATTCACTATCTATCAAACTGCAGGACGGAGCTTCCGCCACCGCTCAGCGCCAGTGATCTATGAACCCCGCGATGGACCAACCTGGCGTTCGAGGAAAAGTCTGGCTCAGAGACGGCGTGAGGCACTCGAACACTCTCTTTTCCCCCTTCTCTCTCGTAGCACCAGATGCCATGATATCCGTTCTTGCCATGGTCAAAGCTGCTGCCATTGAGATGCCTCAATTCGTGTCCTTCTCGGCGGTGTCTTCCTCGGCGGCGTTCTCCTCGGTGGCGCTGGCCGTCTGTTCTAAGTGGAGTTTGTCAGCGATTGATAGCAATCGATAAGCTGCTGGCCACTCTATGACATACCTTCCGTATCTCCAATGGCACTCAGACCTTCGCAGGAGATGAAGAGAGCCCCGCCGTCGAGCAACGTCCGCTGGAATGGGCGAAACTTCAAATCACCCTGCCCATCTCGGTACGGCGTCTGCGAGGAGCTGTTAGCACGCTGTAATATACCGCGAGTGTGATATGGACTCACGCCGTAAGGCATCTTGAAGTAGAGTGACTGGTTTGGAGATGCGAACCACATGTCGCGCGCCTTCGCTGCGTGCGCCATAATGTCCTCACGGGTGTAGGGACCCATCTCCTCAAACAGAGGGTCGCTGACAAGATGAATGAGGATATGGGATTTCTGGAAGTCATGCATCCAGGAGTCGATGAGGTCGCGACACTCTATCGTGCGAGTTGTGGACTTCATCTCGAGGATGGCGCGAGCAGCGCCCCGAGCGGTGTTGCAATCATCCATTGCGCTGGTACTTGGTTTTTTCGAGGTAGATGTCTTGCTCAATGCTGAATACCAGAATTGCGGTGGTATGTCGTGCGCAGCTTCGACGGAATTTGATTCTGTGGAGTGGATTTGGGCGCTGCCCAAGAAAGTTGTGGACGCCCACGGAACGTCGAAACGCACCATCCTCCGCGGCTACTAGACTGCTCGACTGCCAGTTCTCGGCAGGATACGAAAATCGAAGTTCTCAGCGCCCGAGGATCAAAAAACACTGCAGTTCAGCGCTGGGTCTTGCCTGCCAGACTAGGACCGACGTTGAAATGCCTCTCCAAGACATGTTCGACGCCTGGTCATCGTTTGACGCCATTGCAGGATGCCTTGCTCTTCGACTTTGAAAGATACAGCCATGTGGAGTTCTGGCACCCGGTAACCTCGTTTGAAGCCATGGCTGTCATATGGTGCTGCGCTTTCGGCAACAACAGTCGTGCTACATCGCTTCAGCTTATCAAAATAAGACGAGTAATGAGTAGTACCTTCGCCGATATGAGCTCAGACTGGTCTTCAGCAGCCGCTACTGTATGATAAGTACGCACTCCAGCTGTCCGAACGACAGTCTCGGAGCCACATTCTTCGAGCATGGATCTCATCATGTAAGGCTCTGCGCTCGACTTTACATGTCCAAAGACCCCGTTAGTACATTGCCACTTGATGCCGGTATGAAGGAGCTTCCACCTGTGCTTGCCGCACGCCACAGGGAAGCCGCTGGAAAAGTCGGCGATTGGGGACAGTTTTGCTTTGAGACGTGTGCCAGAACGTCAAGGTACTGGAATATGAGACTGCAGACTTTGCGAGAGCAAACGATTGACGTACAAGGACTTCTCCGAATGAGCGAACGCAACCAGGGATGAACAGAGCCATCTCCGGACTTGTCTCATCTGCATTATGGGGAAAGAAGATTTGAAGGTAAGAGATGGAGTGGCTACCAATGGCTGCGGCGCAAGAGGTCAGACGCCGGCAACGTACATGGTCGACGCCCCGGTACAGCACAACTCGAACAAAGACGACCATTGCTGTAACGTACATTCAGGGTGCTGCCAGGGATCACCAAGTCGCATGCCACCACACGATAGCACCATAAAGTTGGAAGGCCAGGAAATGGGGCGGAAAAGGTCCGGCACTGATCGACAATCTGGCTATCATGCTGCCTGGGCCAGTAATTACAATGCCGTCGATGCCGCCGCGCAAAGCTGCAATTGCGCCATTAAAAGCAAATGTAAATACCAGCCTCAACGTTTGCGAGGTAGGAAGCAGTGAGTGTTATGCTTTCCCCTTATCTACCGCTTCCGGTTCAGCCACGACGCTAATGCACGGCCAATCCCCAAAGTTTCCATGTGAACGGAAGATCAGCGCGGACGGGCGCGTGCGCTCAATCGGCTAACCGAGAGCGGTATATCAGGTTCGATCGAAGGATTTAAGCTATTACTTGTTCAGACGTCTGCTGTCTTGTTCCTATCTATGCTTCCACCACCACGGCGAATCATTCTTCGTACATTTATCAGCGTCAGGCAGCCCAGGATGAAGCATCACACTCTTCTGGCCGGAGACGTCCATTCAACCTGCACGACATCAGCCACAGAAATGATTTACCCTGCAGTTGCGGAGTGAAGCATTTGGTGGAGCCGCAAGTTTCCACGACGGGGCAGCCAACTTCGTTATCTCTGCAATAATTCGCAAGACCAACTGCGTACATGCTCACCGAGTGCTTCGGTAGAAACGGCACGCCGAGAAAAGGCCCCCCCTCAAGACTGCAATCGTCGGCAAAGCTTGAGTGCCAGACCCACTGGCATTCAACGTGGTTCGAAGAAGAGAAGACGCTCGCAGAGGAACCAATACCGAGCCCAAGAGGTAAGCATCGAGGACTTACCGAATGAGCTCGGTCCAGGCAGCACTCCAGCGTCTGACAAGGCCAGAGTCTTTGGCAGAATACGCTGGGATAAGTCTGGGCATCGGCTTGAAAAGCAATGAAACTTATCGCGGCTTGAGCGGTAGCCAAGGTGATCCTGCCTGTGCAAATTCCCGCTGCCAATACCGCATTCTCACTCAAAGACAGGACGCATATTTGATCAACGATGATTGCCGTAGATCGCCCACATGTTTCCAGTGAGGCTCTGGCGGAGAAACCTAGGTTCTTGGGACCCGGAGCCGCATGCTTGCCACACACCCGATAGGCCCCCACAACTGCAAGAACCCCTTCCATCTTGCCTTGCCGGAGATGCCCAAGTCGACCCTGGGTGGCGATTCAAGCTTTTGAAGAGGTGCTACCACTGCTCGCTAGCCAAATCCACAGACTGCGACGATCACTACTACCCTGGATGTGTTCTCTCGAGATATGTCTGAGACTATTGGCGATGTCCCCACCAAAGCAGTAGCAAACACAAGTTCCTACATGTTCCGACGATATGGGTTGATGAAGGTGCATGAGCACATGCAAAGTCAACATGGAGATCCAGTCACCACCTTCCTCAAACGATCTCGGCAGAAGAAAGTCTCCCTCTGATTGAACATCATCACCGGAGAAAGACAGCCTTCGTCCTCGACGCTCCTGGGAGCAAGCCATCCTCGTCGTCTATAAAAGAGCCTCAAGAGAACCTCCAACGGCCAGGACCATCTTCATCTCAACTCTTTACCAATCCAGCACTTCTACCGTCTTTCAATTGGACGCCACAATGAAGTCTTTCACTATCGCACTCAGCCTGGCTGCTACAGCCATGGCTTCCCCTTGTCCTTATGGACAGCTTGCCGAGAGGGGAGCTCTTCCAGAGACCGAAGCCAAGAACTTCTTCGTTGCTCGTGCGGAGGGCGAGGCTGCTGTTGAGCAACAGATGGCTGCCGTCAAGCGTGCTGAGCATGAGGCTCAGGCCAAGTACTACAAGCGCCAGCTCGACCTTGGAGAGCTCCCGCTTGGAGGTGGTCTTCTCGATGGTGTCCTTCAGTCGTTCAGTGGTGCTCTCGAGCTCCTTGATGTTCCTACGTGAGCACTCTCCTCCCTTGTGAGCAGGACCATGGCAGTGACTGACAGATCACCAGTCCACAACCATTCGGCCTTCAGGAGATCCCTGGCGACGACAAGGCACACAGATACATCAAGCCAAAGAAGTCCGCTGTTCGTGGCATGTGCCCAACCCTTAACACTATGGCTAATCACGGCTACATTGACCGTAGTGGGTAAGTGAATCAGGAATCCCAGTTCCTCGCTCCCCGCACCCCCCGCAATCCCGATCCTTCGGCACCCCGCCCCCCAACTTTGGGTCATCAAATGGCTGACATGGTCCTCTTCAACATAGAATTACGACCTTTGCGGAGGCTGCCAACGCTTGTCAGATCACTTTAGGCTTCGGATATGACACGTGCGTCTTTTTATCTGCCCTAGGCTTGCTGGCTGGCGGCGATTTGCCCACTGGCAAGTATTCTATCGGTGGAGCGGACGCCCGTGTGCCCAACACCCTCGGCCCATCCCTCGGAATCAGCCGCCACGGCTTCTTCGAGGTCGACAACTCCATCTCTCGTATCGACAGCTACTTCGGCAACCAAGCGGACTTCAACTTGGACCGCTTCAACCGACTGGTCAGCATTGCCGACAAGTACAACGGCCAGTTCGGCAACTCTGCCTTCGCCGAAGAGCGTGTCCTCCTCTACAACGAGGCCAAGAACAACAACCCTCAGTTTAACGCTGGTGTCCGTTGGCTCGCCGTCACCACTGCTGAGCGTGTCTTCATCTTCCGTGCTCTGCCAAACGGCACCGACGAGACGAACGCCAACTACGCCAACGTCGCTCCATTCTACGTCAACGAGACCTTCCCCCGTGACTGGTTCCGTCGTTCCACCCCATACTCCCTCGCCAACACTGGCACTGACATCGCCACTCTCCTCGCCACCTCTGGTGAGCTTACTGTCCCTGGCACCAACGAGGGCCTCAACAACTTCGTGCCTCTCGGCCTCGACATTGGCGCCCTCTCCCCACAGGAGGCTACTTGCTTCTTGGCCCAGGCTGTCTTTGATGAGACTCCTGGCTTCCTCGCTCCAGCGCTGGCGGACAACATCGACCTGGTCAACGCTTTCCTCAACGGTGCTTTGAAGCCATTCTTCGCTTCATTCAACTGCGCTATTGGCGACAACACTCCTTTCGCCAACGAGACGAGCACTCTTGCTGGACCCAGCGTTGAGTGCAACGTGTTGGTCAATGGTGTGTACCAATGCTAGACTGGTACAAGGAGGATGTGAGGGTTGAATGAAGAGATGTGGGGAGATAACTGTGGCAGGACCATGAGTGAAATAACGAGGTTGAAACGAACATTCGCTGATACCCGACTTGGAAGTATGACGGAAACTCGGTAGATCATATGATGATAATGACAAGTCTCTTTACTCTTGTACAATACCAAGCTTGGTTAACGTTGCCCTACTACTGTCTCGTGCCGCACGTGGGACACCAAGATCGTCAGTCTCGAACTGCCCGCTACCCCACGTGCGTCTGGACGTTTGCAAGCTCCAACGTCCCTGGTGAGGCTGAGTAGTCTATTTTGACGTCCCCTTCGCACAATCTTCTGTCTTTGAGCAGCAGCGGGCAGAAAAAGAGGAGACGTAATATCGAATACCCAAGAACCCGACTGCCAGACCTCGGCTACTCTTGTGCGATGACTACTAGCAACAGTGTGAGTTCTGACGCACGAGAAGCCACCGACGTACTCAAGTCCCTCCAGGCACACATCCACATCAGGTTCTTCCTCAGTTTTCGTCGCAGTTGACTCGACATACCGCGGAAATGCCTGCACTGGAATCAACGTCAAGACAGTATGACGGCACCAACTCGCGGAGAAAAAGCAAAGCGCCAAGAGAACTCTCTCAGTACGATATCGCGGAAAAGGGCTTTTGGGTGCCCATTTCCCCAGGAACCGGAAAGACCTAAAGCAGCCATGTTATTCGCAACAGCGACTCTTAAGATCCGGAGATTCTCTCGAGGAGAAGCCAGCGCAAACACGAGAGTGCAAGAGATCTGGAAGAGCGAGCGCACAGAATGATGGTATCAGAGCATGACGTCCCCAAGCATTTGATGTGGCTGCAGTGATCTACACAACGATCCGCTGGGCTCGCACTCTTTATAGAGCTTGGAAGAGCTTGCTCACACCCTCACCTTCCTATCCGGGTGAAGCTCTTCGCCGCTTGCGAAGCTTGATGGGCTTGATTGAGCTTATCATTTCCAAGAATGGCTTTTGACAATCGACCGAGGTTGACCATGTATAGCAGTACCTATCGCCAGCATGTTATTCAGCTCTGGATTGCCTCGAAGATGTCGAGGTGGCGCTCTTCCAGACGAATGGCATGGGATGGACGTACATGATCTCAACCTTATTGAGGCGAATGTCGGCAGCCCACTGCTGTCAGGAAGTTCATAAGAAAGCCTTCTTGCAGAGAGGAAGTTTTCTCTGGTAAGACCTGCAGTCTCCATTTCTGAAACATGCATTTTTTAGGCTCATTCGTGGTCGCTTCTCTCGCGGCGTCGGCCTTGGCTGTCTCGACTCCTCACAACTATGTGAGCCATGAGAAGAGACATGCGCCGGCCAAGAAATGGGTTCGTCGTGGTGAATTGGCACCGACCGCAATTCTGCCAGTGCGAATCGGACTCAAGCAGCCAAACATCGACAACGGAAAGGGTGCTGAGCTTCTTCATGAGATGTGAGATTGAGCTGATAACAATACTGTCGACTCGAAACTGACATTTCGCAGCTCCCACCCAGCGTCTTCAAGATATGGCCAATGGTACTCGCCCGAGGAAGTCATCGAAATCTTTGCTCCACCACAACATGCAGTCGACAAAGTCCATGATTGGTTGAAGCAGGCCAGCATCGCCCCGGAGCGAATCTCACAGTCTGTCAACAAGCAGTGGATTCAGCTGGACCTGGCCACACATGAAGCCGAGAAGCTTCTCAAGACCAAATACTACCAGTATGAGCATCTTGCTACTGGAAACCAGCATGTTGCGTGCGACGAGTACCTCGTTCCAGAGCACCTGGCCGAGCACATCGACTACATCACTCCTGGTATCAAGCTTCTTGGTGGTGGAAAGGCTTCCAACGGCCGTGATCTTGACGGACGCAAGAGCTCGATGGAGAAGCGTGGCTTCCGTACTGGAGCCAACCAAAACTTCACAGGCCCGATCTACAAGGGCAAGGTTGATGTTCCGCTGACCACCCTCAACGCCACTGCGTTTGAGTTGGCCCACTGCGATCAGTACATCACTCCACCTTGTATCATGGCCATGTATAACATCACTCGCGGCAGCAAGGCGGCACCAGGCAACCAGCTCGGTATCTTCGAGGAGGGAGATTTCTACGCAGCTGAAGATTTGATCGAGTTCTTCGTCACCTTTGCTCCGTACATTCCTATCACCACCAGGCCTAAGCTCGAAGGCATCGATGGCGGCTTTGCCCCGAGTGTCTTTGCCGGTGGCGAGTCGGACTTGGACTTTCAGATCTCATGTGCGCCCATCTCTTCCATACTTGTGATCGAAAGGCTGACCTGTCGCAGACCCACTCATCTACCCACAGAACAGCGTTCTCTTCCAGACCGACGACATCTTTTACGCAACGGGTCTTGAAGGCAGTGGAGGCTTCTTGAACACCGTCCTTGATGCCCTCGACGGCTCATACTGCTCCTACATCGACCCAATCGACCCGGTCTACCCAGACCCCAACCCTCTCGGCTACCAGGGCAAGCTCCAGTGCGGCGTTTACAAGCCTACCAACGTCATCTCCATCTCCTACGGAGAACAAGAAGATGACCTGCCAACTGCGTACCAGACGAGACAGTGCAACGAGTTCATGAAGCTTGGCATGCAGGGTGTATCGATTGTCATTGCATCTGGTGATTCCGGCGTTGCTGCGAGAAGCACTGACGACAACAACGCAGATGGTGAGCTGTCTTCAAAAAACGTCTTCTTGGTTGCCTTTGCTAACGCTGTGGACGCAGGATGCCTGGGCAATGGACAGGTCTTCAACCCAGACTTCCCAGCCTCGTGCCCATACATTACTGCTGCTGGCGCCACATTCCTGCCCACTGGTGGTGACCCGACGAAGGACCGAGAGGTCGCTGTCACACGTTTCCCAAGCGGCGGTGGCTTCTCCAACATCTGTAGGTTTTTCCAAGCATGAGCTCGACCAGAGATACTAACGGTACTTCAGACCCACAGCCAGCCTACCAGGTCGGTCCAGTCAACACCTATCTCACTCAGCACACTCCACCCTATAAGACCTACAACACCTCCGGCATGAACAACCCACCAGAGACCGTCACCCAGGGCGGCATCTACAACGTCGGCGGTCGTGGCTACCCCGACATCAGCGCCGTCGGCGACAACGTCGTCATCTTCAACAATGGCATCCCAGAACTGATCGGCGGAACCAGTGCTTCTGCCCCAGTTTTTGCTTCCATTCTCAATCGTATCAACGAGGAGCGTATCGCTGCTGGCAAGAAGACCGTGGGCTTTGTCAACCCTACGCTTTATGCTCATCCTGAGGTGCTTCATGATATTACCACTGGAAGCAATCCCGGTTGCAATACCAATGGGTTTGCTGTCTCTCAAGGATGGGATCCAGTAAGTGCAGCCGAACTTTCAACCCGATCTTTGGACTAACGATATCTCAGGTGACTGGACTGGGTACGCCCAACTACCCTGCTATGCTCAAGCTCTTCTTGAGCTTGCCATAAATGCGGCTACCTCGACGGACTTCGATCTCGATTTCACTCGAGCGCTATGGCGAACTTTGCAGTGCTCGTCAGCATTGAATGGGCGCTGAAAGACTTCATGTATATTGGAAATAATATGATTCATGACATTTCACATCATGTTCCTCATCGTCTTCATGGATACCTTTGGCAGTAAAGTCTTGTTATGCCAATGCTACCCGCTAGTCCTAACGCAATGCGAGCTATATGAGTCTCCTGCATTGCCTCGGGATTAACGGCGGGCTATAATACTCAGCCGTCAATGCTACTAACAAGAATGTCACAGCTCTGTGTTTGCTGAATGCTGATTGCTCGGGATGATATGAGTAGCAAACGGGATGAGAAGGAGCAAACGTGAAGAACAGACCAAGTGAGACGGATTGAAGAAAAAGTGGTATAAGTCTAGAACAGAACAAGACGGACTGGAGACTGGGGAAGTGGGAATCAGTGATTTGAGGACGGTTTGAAAACATCTTTACCCCTGATGTGATATAATTTCTGCCGGCTGACTTTGGTAGCCTCTGATGTAGTTGCGGTTCTTCCAGCATGCTCCTGATATGACCCCTGCTGCTTCTTGCCTCGATGCCGCTCATCTCATTCCCTTCCATCCATCCCAGCAGACATCCCTTCTTCACCGAGTCTTTCCTACGACGCATGTTCCACGTTCTCCACCAGCTCAGGAAAGACCAAGCAGCCGAGTCGATGGCGGACAGCCTTGAGAGCCTGCTTGCTCACACCCATCATCGCCTGTGGATCGAGCTCCACCTCGACTGCCTGCCCCTCGACGTAGTCTGTGCACATATTAGTCCGTATGTCTGTGGTGTCCAGCGTGTGGGATGACTTACGGTGACTGATGTTGCCAATCACCCAGCGGCCGGTCTGGTAGGGCGGCTTCACAATGACGCGGTCGCCGGGTTGGAAGGTGGGGATGGTGGTGGCGGCGGCGGACGAGGTCGAGGTGGTTGCCATTGTGAAATTGGCGACTTGATCGAGGGCTTTTGGAGGTTGTGGATGAGGTCGCGAGATGCTGTGGACGCGGTCAGTCTTTGATCGAGATTTTGAGTGCTGCTTGGTCCGCCTTACGAGAGAATGCGCTCTGTGCGGTTCAGATGCGGTTTTGTCGATTGGTGTGAGTATTTGCTGGTCAAGGGAAATTCAACCTGGCCTCCGGAGCGGCGAGCAACAGTGGCAGGATCGGCTAGCAGCGGACTTATAGCAACTCGAGCGTATGGATCTCTTCATAACGCCAGATGGATGGCTATGGGTATTACACATATTTCAGTGCGCAGAGGCTTAGAACCAATATAGCAACATACTTCCAGATAGCATCCAGACGTTCAATATCACCAGCTACACTTGAGTAGGTGAGCGCAGGCAAGTCCAACGTTGTCCCTGAATTCCTACTACGCTGGCTATGTTCCTACTCACAAGACTGAAGCTAGCTTTCAAGGGCACGTCACCCTACTCGTACCTAATGAACGCGTCGCGTGCTTGCAGATTCGTGTGAATTGCTACGAGACTGACATGGACATGGCAGCAGCGGCACGTACCAGTCTTCATGTTGAGGTTGGGTGATGGCGACCCTGAAGATGATGGTGTGATGGTTCATAGTGGATTGTAGAAAGGGAGAATTGGAGTTATTTACAAAGCCAGCTCATGGAGGTAAAGAGTGGAGGCCAATTCAGGAGTATTCGTCGAGCGATCACATGCAATAGCAAGAGTGTTAAGTTGCTTCTTGCATTGACTCTTCTCGGCTGTAGCTATGTTATTTCAGGTATTCTTTCCATCAGCATCAAAGTGCTAGCGGATCTGCCGAAGCCGTTGAAGCAACCTCTTTCATGTAATGCGCCGCCTTGAAGCGTTGCCACGTTGCATCGCCCCCTTTTTTCAATGCGAGAAGAGTCCGTAATGACGCGGTCAGATGCGCTGGACGCGGGTGATGATGGCAGTCTTGAAAGACAAGCCGTTGGACTTCCTCATTCCGCTGGGCGTCACGAGGCAAGTGCCTGGTGAGAGAACCATGCGCTTGTGGAATTTGTCGTGGTAGTCTACTTGTGTGATCAGCTTTGCGTTCGCGTCGCTCGCCATCGACAACCTACAAGAGGCAATATGACCGTAAGCGAAATCCCCGTCGTAGAAGTTGACGAGCACACGGTCTCCGAGCAGGAAGACACTCGTGTCGAGGGGGTTGTGACCGATGGTGAAGTCCTCGTTGGCAGCGAAGTTGTAGTAGTCCTTGCCGGGGTTGTTGCTGGACATGTTGGAGATCGGTCGCGGCGGTGGAGAATGTGGTGGTGGTTTGGTTTGAAAGGCGGCTTGAGGAAGTGAAAGATCAAAAGTCTGTTATGTAGTCAGCGTCTGCTCGAGGTTGTAGATCGCGAAAGACTGGCTTACTGTGAGTGCTTATCACCTTTGCAGAGTGTAGTGTGTTGGAGCTGGTGTTTGCAGTGTCGAGAGAAAGCCCGAGCTGGATGAAGAGCGGCAGTTAAAAGGTTGCCGTGTGTGGCTGTTGCCGTGTCTCTTGCGCCTCAGGTTGAATCTTATTCGTCCCGCCGTCCTCTGAATGGCTACCGGCGACGGGGTGTGGCTTTCGAGGTGGGCCGCATGGAAATTGGTGAATACTTGCTCGCGATCCTTACCCGTAGGCGGAAGGAGGTGGCCAAGGACAACTCGCTGCTGCACGAGCTTCTCAAAGCGAGACATGGACGCACCACAAAGTCGGTTTCGTGAAGCATGCTAGTATCGAGGACATGATGGCGGATGAAGGCTGGATGCTTCTGGTTACACTGCTGGCTAGTCTGGCCCAAGAGGCAAGGGAAGGGCGGCAGCAACAATACTCATGCCTGCATATTTGTTTGTCAATAGTTTAGAATCGGCATCATCAAAGACAAATACAATGCGCAGACAGATCGAGGAGGCTCTGCTTTTTACATTACGTGCGCGCCTCAGTTCCATACCACTCCTCACGCTGTGCAGCCTCCACCACGACGACAACAGTGCCGGCGGGTGTGTACGGCGACGCTGACGTCTCAAAGGCGTAGAAACAGGTGGGGCAACACACGAGTTCTAAGTAATATAGGGTGAGTGATAACTGCCCTTACATCACCCACCCAATTACCGCGATTGGGTGGGTGGTCACGTCTTTGGCCATAATTGCTTGTGGTCAAAATGACGCAGGGGCTTTACAGAACACAGGCTAACTTCGAACAGATTGCAAGCAATGCATGGCTTCAAAAGCCCGGAGGCGTGAGTTCGACTCTCACCAGATGACTTTTTTTTTTGGTTTTTTTTTGGTGCGCTTCACGTGTGAATTGTTCTTCGATACGAGCTAAGAACTATCGTCGTTTTGCAGTTGTTTTAGCATCGCTGAAACGATAACAATAGTTGTTGGGTGTAAGCAGCCCAAAATCTTTGCTCGCCATCCGATTCGAGCGCAATTTTAGCAATCGCACCGCAGTGAGTGGATACTATATTATTGCTCTTGCTACGCAAACATTCGTGCGAGTAGACATCCATCGCTACAGACATTCTAGTCATCAGGTCTATTCCAGGCTGACAACTGGTGCTATTGCACATTCCGACGATAGCAAAGAGTGTTGATCGTTCATCGCCTGCGCTATAAAGCCGAGCAGCTAAATTCCAAGATGACGACATTGCTGACGAGATCTTCAGCCACCCGGGCAGCGTTTCGACACTCAGATGAGAGAAGCCAGTTATTCAGATCTTATTGTTATCCTGCTCAAATTGACATCAACGGCTAAACGTTGTAGAAGGATGGAGTGTCGTCCGAGCTTGAGCCTCGCTTTCTTCGCATTCCCGGGATGTGGATCCTTCGCTCTTCACAGTTCTGGAATCCCGATAAGCTTGTTCTGACTTCACCTCTTTACCTCTTCTTTCCAATTACCATCTCTCAAGGATGACGCCGTCGTTTTCATGACCTGGAATGCAAATGTGGACTGCTCTTGGATCGAAGCTTGACGTTGACGCTTCATTTTGCTTCTCGAGCGTTTGGGTGACAATTTCGGTCCATCGCCAATACTTGCTCTTTTTCCTATGGCGCAGCGACATCGCTTCTTTCAAAACTGTTTGCAGAAGCTATGGGTTGGGCCCCAGGCATCCGCAGCGCAAAATTTTAGCCTTCTCTCGACAAGTGGAAGAACGCAGACTTTTCTAGGCCTGAGAAGCATAGATGCATCTTGTCGACTGTCTCTCCACCCGTATCAATGCAAGCCGAGTTGGTGGTATTCGAATGATTTTGCCTCCAGCCACGCATTGGACCTTCAGGTTCCGAGATTGCATCAGCCTCCTTCATCAGTCACACAGCATCGAGCCACCGCTCCTGAATTAATAGAGAACACTTTCCTCGACGACGAAGTGAACAAGCACAAGCAGAGCTACCTCAACGCCAACAAGGGCCTGCTCGGAAATCACCTAGCGATGTCGATTGAGCCGGGTACGAGATCTCCTGGAATGAGATTGCTGGCGAGTTCAGTGAAGTCTACTTAGCGCGACGAATCGTGTGAGTGGCCAGTCTTTCAACACTGCTATGCCTTCCGCATTCAAACAAGGCATGAAGGCCGGCGCTTTCGCCGTCCACCTTCGAAACCAATATCTACCTTCTCCCTCCGCTTGGGTACTTGCGACTTTATCTATAAGGCTGCGGTGAATAACTGATTTTCAATTGAGGGCCAGAAGCGGCACGACCTCAGAAGATGGATTGAAAGAGTCGGAGGTATGGCGCTATACGATACGCTTTCGATGCTGTTGATGAGCCCGCGCAGAGCTTTCTTTTGTGCAACGCGACGTTCAGCTGGCGTCGCGGGTTTGGGACGGCATGAGTGCCGAAGAAGGGCCTTTAGTCGCCAACAGAAAGGTGAATATTCAAGACTGGCCCTCTTGGAGATTTCTATTGGCTCTGTTGCTTGGTGAGCGCTCGGGCAGGGTTGGATCCCCGCTGCGCTAGCGGACAAAGTTCAAGTCGGCAGACGTGCTGCCTCAACTCCAACAACAGACACCGTTCCTCGACTCTTTCCACACCTGCGACGTACGCCGTCTCGCCTCTTGTCAATCTCAACGACTGGTCGCGTCCAGATCATGGCGACTCTTCCGACAACGCGGTCGGGCTCGCCACCAGCACTGCCGCTAAGCCACCAGTCTGATACTCGCACCGACGAAGACAAAGCCCGCCGTGTGCAGCGCCTGGCGCAGCACATCACCAACGCCCATGACCTCGACGTCGTGATCAGCATCACCGATCACCTACCATTCGTCGTCTCTGCTCTCAACGTCTTGCTTCGAGTCAATGCCTCCCACGGCTTTGTCAACCTCTTGCTCTAAGACCGCTGGTGCAGCGCGAGTCATCCGGGCCTTTTCGATTACCTGAGACACAAACTTCCAGAGCTCCAACTTGCAGAACTTCAACTTCCAGAACTCCAACTTCCAGAGCTCCAACAAGAACGACCAGGCCAGAAAGAAATCGAAATACGGCGAGACGTACTTCGCACGGTGTTGCAACGTGGGAAGCCCAATCACGAAGCCGCTGCTCGTCGGGCACTATATCGAGCGCTCCATCAGAAGTACAAGCAATGGACGAAGGAAGTTTGCTCCGGATGCCTGAACAAAGTCCGGGAAAACACTGGAAATCATCATCACGCATTCTGCCAAATATGCTTCCCCTTGTGGTGCGCTTCTACCGGAGGATACTACAGTAAGCCTACAATGGATAGAAAGATCCGATCATCTTACTGACAGTCTCGCAGCCCAGGAGGAAGTGGATGACCTGTGGCTTGGTGTCTACCCATCACTTGTGCCAGGATTCGAGTTTCAGCACGGAATGAGCGACACTGGACTCCTCACTCACTATCGTGCTGCCACAGTCCAAATGATTGCCTCAGAAGTGCATGGAATGGACCTCGACGCTCTCAAAGACGTGACGCGCAGCATGACGCCCGAAGCTCATCTCCAGTTGGCAACGAACCTTTGCAAATACTCTGCTGAGCGATTCTGTCGACCTCATCCTCATATTCCCGCCAACGAGCTCCACAAGGACATCATAGGACCTGCATACAAATTGTACGGGCACGAAACCGATGTCCTGGGCTTGGAAGCACTGAGCACGACCGAGATCATAGACCTATTGGAACAGAAAGAGGCTACGAATCCTATCCCCAGGCAGCTCTTCAAGTTGGCTGGCGCGCGAAGACTGCGCGATATGGGCACTGTCACGCCGAACGCGATTCGTGGCATCGTCGCAGGTGGCAGGCTTGATCTTCCGGGACGCAAAGCAAGCCTACTCATCCTTCGTCAAATCAGGGAACGCAATGCTGATAAGCTTTAGCACGGTCATTAGCGTGGATATCTGTACTGATGCATGCCAGCACCTGGCATCCCTATAGTTACCGGCCGAGCATCACGAAGTCATCCCAGTCATACAGTACTGCATTAGCGTCCGAGCTCCATCTCTATCATTTTTCCTAATCGACTACAAAGAGTTCAACGCCGCCGTTCGCAAGACATACTGGACGCTGGTCGAGAAGTTCAGAGCCCAGGACAGGCAGCTTTGGTACGACGAGGTGATCAACTCCGAAGGTCAACTCAACTTCCTCTTCGCCAAGGATGATCTCAAGGGCTGCATTGATAGGATCTGGTCGAATGAGGCACTTTTCAATGAATTCGAGATTCGGGATCTGACCATACACGCATGTGCGTCAAGCATCTACCACCAGCAGCTCTACTCTCCCGAGTTCATGCAGAAGGCGGCCAACTTCTCAACATGACAGTACGACGTCTATTACTGCTAGTCTCCTGGCCTCACTTCTACTGATCTCGACGCGTGGATGAAGGCCTACGGCCGCGGCTGCAACGTCACCATTCTTGGTACAGGAGCGGCCGCCTACATGACACCTCACCGGCTGCAGAGCGTGCTTGCCGGCAAGATTTTCATCTACGAGCGCTATCCGGATGGAAATTCCTGGAAGCCTTCTTCACGGCCTTAAGGCTTGTCACCAGCGGTTGCAACACGCTCGAAAGACTGATGCTGGCTGCGTGCCTTCATTGGTAGCGCAACTCACCCGGCCTGGACCACCTTCGACCAACCCATTCTTCTTACCACCCTCATTGACTGCTGATAATGTTTTGTTCTACACCTACGAACCTTTGTTTTGCTTTTCCTCTTCACCCACGGCACGAGCGAGCCTTGCAGCGAAGGCTCATTGCGTTGATTGGTCCGGATGATACGAGCCAGGAGCATTGCCGGTACAACCTGGAATATCAGCTGACGACATTCTCTACGTTGCCGACTCACGGCTTGCTCTGCAAGATACCCCCGAAGCATGCATTTGTGCTTCATGTCAGCGTTTCGTTCAAGACTGTACACTAGATAAACACTGTTTCATTCGTACAACTCTCAACATGAATTCCCGTTTCAAAAAAAAAAATTTCCTATTCAAAGCCTTCAATCTTAGTGATCTCCAGCACAGAAGGCGTTCTGTAGCCAGTGCGCTGAGCAGTACTGCTCCCTTGCAGAATCCCTCACCCAAGACTTTGAGGGATCAGGACCCCGTGTAGGAGAGCATGTAGTCATCATCGTCATTCTTGTCCTTACCATCGCCACGATCAGCAGGCTCCTTCATGTTCCCCGGTGTGAACTCGCAAGCCTCAACGCCGCCCATAGCTTCTCTTATGATCATAGAGTGTGCAACTTGCGTCGCTACATGTCTTGAAGCATTCCTAGGCTCCTTTGCGTCTTGTGTCGACCATAAGCCGACAATAGTATCCACACCGACATGTTCAAATCTGGCCAATTGCCCTTGCTCGGCTCGTTCTTTGCCCATCCTCTATCTCTTTGAGTACAGTCCCTTCTTTCTGAGCTTCGCCTCATCCGCTCAGGTTCCATAGTTCTGCTGATTGGCGTGCGTGTTGTGTGGGTGCAGTGGATTGACCCTGCATGGATGATGTCTACAATTCAGCATCGAACATGTTTCCAGCGTCGCCGCTGTAAGATGCTGTAGTTGAAGCGGCAAGACGTGTGTGATAAAGGGCGCGTGATGATGCAAAATCTCCAAGCCCAAGCGCTCAGATGCAGTTTCTACGGCCCGTCGATGCTGCTGTCTTGCAGGCTTGCAATGGCAGGTGAGAGATGGTGGAGGCTCGAGATCGCGCGGTTGATGTGCGACGCCAGCGATGCACACTGCCCTCCACGTCCGCAGGCGGCTTCGGAGAACTGGTGCTGGCGGGCTGAGGGTGGACAGTTCGAACAGAAGGGCTATGGTCGAGGTGCCGGCTGGTCGGTCTTGATGTGTTCGATGCTTGAGAGAGAGAAACGGTTGGGCAGGGCGACTGTCGACGCAGTCGTGGGGACGGTCATCGAGATGCTCGACGGCTCGACAGGGTCCGGCGTGGATTGCGATCGAAATGCATTTGTGTAGAGTAGACGACGGATTGTAGAAGTCACAGATTGTGTGAGATGCACATCGTGATCGTATGAAAGATGGGGTTATTGTTTGCTGGATGTGATGCGGCAAGGGCCATCATCGGCGCGTAGACAATGACAAGATAACGTCGACCTGCAAGTATCGAGCAGCATAACCGGTCAAGACGTTAAGGCGGGAGGAGAGTCGTCGGCACTCGCGCGAAGTTCGGCAAGGCGATTGAAGTCTATATAGGTTGTAAGAAAAGTGTGTCCTCTGTCCTTCGACCAAATCCGCATTGGCACCGAAGGACGGGGCGTGCAAACTCAGTAGGCTTAGCTGAGTTGAGATCGTCCGTAGTTCAGAACATTGGCTAATTCATCACAGGATTTACTTCACATATCGATCTTTCAGAGATCGTCAGTTCAATCCCCTTGGGGGCACACATCTCAAAACAAGAAATATTTTTTTGCTTTTTTGCCTGTCTATCTGGGCAAGCGTATGATCATTGCGCTATCGATTTCTTTTGATTTGGATCGATTATCATCGTTTATGAGTGTGTGAAGACTTTTTTGCTTGTTGTGTGGCCGCTCGTCGTTCGCGTTGGACGTTTCAGGGACGGCTGGCTTGCCAACTCCACGTGACTGCAAACGCGACAGCAACACGACAACATCACCTTTGCAGCTCATTCCGCCGTCGAGCAACTCTCCAAAATACATACAAACATAACGGCAAGTGTAAAAGATCACCACTGCAACAGGTAAGTTAAGATACATGATCGACGCCACCAGGAGAGAGCGGTGCGCTTGAGAGTTGAGCATTGCTGACGTTTACAGGACCATCAGCGCCTTCAAAAGAAGCAGATTCACCTTCATCGCCTCCCCTCATCGCCCACCATACATGACATGAAGATGGCACGCTCCCGCCCGTCGGCCTCCGCGAGCGAGCCCGGGTTGGCTTGGACAGACCCGACCACGTCCGGAAGCAGCGCAATGTCGGGATCGTGCTTGCGAATCTTGGCGTCGCCGAACTGGAGGAATGGAACACTTTGCTGGACGGGTGTTGATCGAAGATCGCTTGATTCGAGAAGACTATCTAAGGAGGGACTAAGCTGGCTAAATACGAGGGCAACTACCTATTGTGGCAGTGCTAAGACATGTGAAAGTAAGACAAGTGAATCCATGTGCTCTATCTCCTGCGACAACGGGCCGCAGCACGTGCTGGAAGAAGCGATGGGAGACGCAACGCCTCGCATCCGTCCCCGCCTCTCGCTGGTGAAGTTTCCGTCCTGGACACCGCCCTCTTGGGCGATCTTCACCTCAAGATCGTAGACTCGTGTGAGCTGGCGCACCAGCAGCGCCAGAAGAAGGAAGAGGAGAGGAAGGAGGAGAAGGAGGAGCAGAGTGAGAGCCCCTCGAAGGTGAAGAAGGTGGCGAGGAAGATGGCTGGCGCAGTGCGCCAAGCTCTCCGGCGTATGATTAGAGGAAAGGCATAGTCACCAGCTGGGATATCCCCAGAGCAGGACTGGAGACCATGCCGTCCGTGAATGAAAGAGAGGATTTGAGAGTATGAAAGTTATGGGGAACGCTTTGAATGTTGAACGTTTCCAACTGTTTACCGGCCTGATTTCCAGGGGCGTGCGCATGGATCCATCATCCAAAGCACTCAGCTAATGTACATACAGGATACCTTCTATCCTACGTTTTGATTGCGCTTGGTTGGATGGTTCAGGGCCATAGACATCTAGCGAGCGTTCGTGTTCGAGTCGACCGTCTCCTGCATGGTGGCACGCTTCTCATCCGTATCATCGATCGGGGCGTCGTCATCAGTGATGCCGAGACCGTAGGCAATCATGTCGAAGTAGGCCAGAAGGTCGTCGAAGAAACCAGGAGAGCGCTTGGAAGCGTGAGATTTCCACGAGCTGGGAGCATCGACACCATTCATGAGACAGATCCGCTTCTTCTGGAATGGGACCATCGGATAGGCCTTCTGGAGAGACTCGACGACCTCGATGTTGGTAGAAGGTCCCGTGGCCGAGACGAAGGCCAAGTTGGTAGAGGCGCCGTCGTCGACGGTGAAGCAGTGGTACTCGTAGACACCAATATCAACACCCTCGACGAGCGTCTGGTTGACTGGCCCACAGCCAGCTCCCTCGATGTAGGGACGACCGACGTTGACGTAGTAGTTAGCCATGGCTCCGCCATGGTTAGTGGCGGTCAGGGCGACGGTGCAGACAGCTGCGTTGCTCTCGATTGGAGCGGCGTTGACGGCGGTCAGGCCGAGGAGGGAAAGCAGCAACAACATCGTGAGGAAGATGTTGAGGGTGGAGATGGTTCGAAGGCGAAGCTTAGGTTGATCCTTGAGGAGATCTCCTAAGGAGTTGGGACGGAGAGCAGCCAATCTCTCAAAAGGTTGGTAAGTGTTCGCCGTGAGCGAGGTTGTGTTTGCCGTGGTGAGAAAGTTGGTGTTGCTTGCGTTGGGGTAGAGGTGGTGAGGGTTAGGAATGAAAGTGTAGGTAGATTGGTACGTTAAATACTGAATAATAGGTGTTCTTCGTCATGTGTTATGCGTTCAACAATCTCATTGTGTCACTAGAGCCAGTTACATGCCATAATACCATAGAGCCAGGACAAAGAACGGACTCAGGGGCTTAGTGATGAAATCAATAAAAGCAACAAAGAGGCTCGGTATCGTCCTTTTGGGCAAGAATGGCTTTGATAGAGTGCAAATGGAAAGGGAAAGACGCCTCAGGGGCGCTGTATACCACGAAAGAGCCCAGACTTGTCCATTCTGCAGAAAGATAGCCTTAATGTGAAGTTCCGCCTCGAACTGCGAGATCGTCAGTCCTTCTATTGGGGTTCTCTCACGACAGCTTCAGCACCAGATGTATCCAAAGACATATATGTATCTCTGATATTCTTGATATGACCAGGGTTCTGAGATCGTTCATTGAAATATTGTCAGGCTCGCTGCAGGAGAGATAATCCACCGAACAAATGTAATGAAATGTGATGTTCACAAACTCTCCTCGAGCCATCACTCGGCTCTCTGAGTGAAATAATGTCTTGAAACGCCTCTCTTATCGATTCTGGCATTGGCGCACTCCTGGGATGCAATTCTTGCTTGCCAGCCCACGCTCACTTTGAGATTCATTTCCAACATCACAAGTTAAATTGGTTGCCCTTACTTCTCTCTTCATACGCAAAACGCCAACACCATCACCCGCTCCACAACTTCACATCACCGCTGACTTCATAACATCGCAACCACAAGATGTCCAACACCGTAGCAGACGCCATGAACGAGCTCCTCGACATGCTCATCGACTACAAGCCGCAAGTGCACGGTAGCATGGGCTACGTGCAGACATACCAGCAGCTGGAGGCCGTTCTCGTCGCCGCCATCAACAACACCGCTGGCTCGCTCCTGCCAGACATCTTGAGCGAGATTCACTTGCACGTCGACGACAACAACGACAACGGCGAGCTGAGATGGTTGTTGGCGCGGCATGTGAACGAGGCACCGCGCCTCACTACGGCGCAGCAAGTGAGGCTGCGAGAGATCTTGGCGGGCATGATTGGGCCTGCGATTGAGGCGGATGAGGATGACGACGAGAGCGACGAGGAGGACGACTAGTAGGAGGAGGATTACAATGAGAGCGAGGAGGAGTATGAAGAAGACGAGTGAGGAGAGTGAGGGTCGAAGTGAAGTAGGGAGTGCGGCTGACGGCGAATGAGGCGAGCACCACCAACGATGTGTATTGCCAGACGAGAAGAAGATCCGCGATCACGAAGAGGCTATTGGGGGCAGGCCCAAGAGTGAGGATGAGAGCGAGGCAGACCAAGGCCCTAAAATATGGGTACTTCACCAATGCATCAAGGCTTTTGATTCCTGAGCGATCACGCCTAATGTTTCTACTCATGATGATGAATCCCCTCGCCACCCTCATGCTTCGAATACGACGACGAGCTCGCCCCATTCCTAGTCACCGTCCTCGAACTCACCGTCCTCCCCTCACCCCGTCCGTGCGAATGGAACCAGCTGCTCCTCGACTCCTCCCACTTTTCCATCTCGCGACACTTGTCCTCATACTTGGCAACAAACTCGTCTCTTTCGCGATCGGCCGCGGCGCGGGCAGTGATGGCTCTCTCCTTCTGCTCGCGGGCCTCGCGAAGCATGGTACGGAGACTTTCGATCTCAAACTCGAGCTCGCCGCTGTCGTTGTTATACTCGGTGATGGTCTCGGTGACTTCATCGTAGCGCTGCTTGAATTGTTCGAGTTCGTGGCGGGCCTGGAGAATTATGAATGGTTAGCGAAGCGCTTCACAAGAGCAGTGGTATATGAACACTCACCTGGTCACGAGCCTCAGTGGTTGTGCGGATCTCAGCCTGGAGGAGTGCTAACTTCTCTTTGAGCCCAGACAGCTCGCCATGAAGATGATGGTTCTTGTCCTTCAAGTCATCTCTTTCATGTTCAATGTGCTTGATCCTCTCCGTGGTACTGTACACTTCAGTGCGAACGTCGCTGAGTAGAGACTCAGTTCGGGTCAAGGTCTCCTGGAGTGTTGTGAGCTGGCGATGAGTATCAGAAACTCTGCGGCGCTCGCTCTCGACATCGTCACGAAGCTGATCTCGTTCGACGATAACAGTGCGATGGTTCTCCTGGCTGCGCTCGAGGCGCTGACGGAGCTCATGGATCTCGGACTCCAGGCCGTGCAGCCTGCCATCCTTATCGATGCTCTCTCTCTTGGATTGCTCAAACTTGAGAACGATATCTGCCAATCGAGCTTCGACTTCTTCGTTGGCAGTGACCTTTGTGCGGATCTCCAGGCGCAAGCGGTCGATTGTGGTGGCGTGGTCATCTCTCTCCGACTCGATGAAGCGGATGGTGTCCTTAGCCTGCTTATGATCTCGCTGAAGGCGTTCGTACTTCTCAGTGACTTCAGTCAACTCCCTGGAAGTGTCTTCAACCCTCAGAGAGATCTTGCGGTGCTGCTCCTGGAGCCTATCTTTCTCCACCAGAAGCTCGGTGCGCTCACTCTCCCAGGCCTTGATGCGATCAGTCAAAGTCTGAACCTCTTGTCGAGAGACATCAAGCTTGGAAGTGATGTCGGTGTACCTGGCCTTCACATCGGTGTGCTCTCGAGTGATGATGCGAAGCTCAGATCGAGCCTTGTCGATGTCCTCCCTGGCATGGTCTCGCTCCCCCTCGGCCGTCTTCAATCTCAAGACGATGCTCTCAAGTTCCGCTTTGGCGTTGTCAAAGTCGATCTGCGAGCGTGAGGTGGACAGGCGGAAGTCACTCAGCTCAGTTCGGATGCGCTCGATCTCCTGGTCTTTGTCGGCGACTTTCTTCTTCTGCTCGGAGACACCGTTGATGGCAGCAGAAAGCTCAATGAGAAGCTTCTCGATCTCTTTCTTCCTCTCGTGGAGCTCGCGGCCGTGGTTGTGTTGCTGGGATTCTTTCTGCTCCAGGGTTTCGTTGACCTCGTCGATCTGGAGCATCAGCTCTTCTCGCTCCTTGTCAAATGACTCTCGATCAGCCATGAGACGGCTCCAGTACTCCTTGAGCGACGAGGCCTCTCGAGAAGCGTTGGACATCAGCTCAATGAGAACGAAGAATTTGCTCTCAGCCTGAGTCTGCAGCTCCAGCGACATCTTGTTACGATGAGAGTGCATAAAGGAGCTAGCTCTGCGAGAGCTGCTAACCTGCCTGCTGGAGCGAGACAAAGAAGAGCGTTTGTTCTCTGCTCGGCTGTGGAAACCAACAGACTTGGCCGGAGTTTCTGGGTCAGAGAAGACATCTCCGTCGAGATGTGACGACGAGCTGAGCTTCATGATAGCCAGCTTCTCTGGGGTCATGTGAGAGAAGTCTTGGAAAGATGTTTCCATTGTCGATGTGTCTCCGTTCATGATGAAAAGAAGTCAACGATTGAAAAAAGTCGGGGGCGAGCTGGAGCTCATGACAGCTATATGCCTTTGCCATGGTGGCATGGAGGTTGCCCTACATGAAATCTACCGACCGCCCGTGGACGACCTTGACCAAGAGGCACATTCTTTTCACTTCGAGCCTGGCAAACAGCAGAGGGGCTCGCATATACCCAATCACGGCTTCATGAGCTCACATACAGATCCACAAGAGCTCTATCGATGGGGTCATATCCATCATGGCGCTCTTCGTATCGTTCTCACGGAACGCTCAATCGATCGAATGCATTGAGTTTGGGAACAGCTGGAGAAGCTAGCAAGCACATCACAGCCAGCCATGGTCTAGCAACCTGGAAGGTCCGGAGCTGTTCTTTGGCACTTGGCCACGCCATGACGCTGAGCTCCATTACAATGCTCTCGTTGTCGTTCTCAGCAGTCTTCGTTGATTTGTAGGTGACGCTGCAGTTTGCAAACTGCATGGATCTTCGCATCCGAGCTGTCAAAATGTCATCGACCGGCATCTTGGCCAAGGCCTAGAGCCTCTCATCGATCTCGGGATCGACTGGACCGTGCTAAGTCTGGGAATTACCAGAACGGGAAAACACACCACTCGCAATGCTACCAATAGGCCTTGGAGCCGTCAGCTTCGCTATTCCCACGCCCAACCCCCAGCCATCAATTCCCCTGGTCAGCGCTGCTCCCGCTCTTCACAGAGAACTACACACCTCCAGAACGTCACGATCGGTGGAACGAACGTCGTTCTCCTCCTCAAACCCGATGGAACTGACGTGCATTAGACCCGCATTGGCGCATCAAATTCTCCGAGGAGCTAGAAGGAGCTCTACCACATCATGTCCCCTTTGAGGCAATTCAAAGCTCAGCGCTGCCCAGGGAGCTCTATTGCATTCCCCTCTTTCGAAGCTGCAAGCCATGAGAGCATATGTGTATTTTCCCCTTGAGGTCTAGATTCCGCGTAACCAGATGCTCTTATGCGAGTCTTGCGCAGGCTCCGGTACCACGTCCTATTGCGTTATGCATCTCGGTCATGACGATGTTGAGAGGGCCTCGATTGTGTTGCGTTGGGCGTGGTCATCGATGTGTGCTTGGAGAATTTGAACCTATTTGACGGGACCTGGACTGTCAAAATTTACCCACCCAAGGCCTTGAACGGACGATGACAAGCATTCATTACTGTATTCTGCGAACACATTTGTGATCTCTCTCTGCAGGGAAGATACAGAAACAGAGTTTCTCAGACTCCGGACGTCCGAGCCTTTCCAACTTCCCATCCATCGTCCTCCGATAATGCTCAAGACACCCGCCCGTTCTCCACGTTCGCTGCCAGGATCTTCTCGATCTTGTCCTTGATATCCTGCGGAATGTCTCTCTCAAACTTTCGCTTATCCTCATCATTCTTCATATCTCGCAAGGAAGCGTCAATCTTGCTTAACGCATTATCCAACCTGTCTGCCGCTACAAATGGGTTTTTGACAACGTTCGAATCCCTTTTCGTAGGGACATCATCGCCATCGGCGCTTGGGAATTGGTCTCTTCTTAGCGCCCTCTTCTCGACATCCTCCTCGAACGACGGCAGTTTCTGTTGTACGTTGAGGCACGAATCGAGGAGAGCGTTGAAGCCACGCTTGGTTTCAGAATGAATGCGTCGAAGAGCGAGTTCGTTAAAACGGAGAACTAGTCGTTCTGTCCAGTTCTCGGTGTCGTTCTTGGGTCTGAAAGCGTCAAGCTTTTCTCGCTGGAAGATCGCTTCTGGACTGTTCATCTCTCTGGTATGTTGTGCTTATATCGTGGAGCATAGTGAACTTCGTGTTGTGGGGGAAACTAATTAAAAGGCCAATCGAGTTTGCTCGATGGTCATTCAAAGAGAAGGTCAGCAGTGGATTTTGAAGGCAAAGGCAGCCTCAGCACGCTAACGACTCGTGCACAGAACATTCGCAATAGCTTGCTTTGCCATTGTGAGATGTCTATCTCTTCCGTGAATCCTGCACTGGCACTTTCATTCTCCTCAACGACATTGACTCAGATCCCATGCTCCGCGTCAAGTACAATTCGCCAACGGAGTATCACCGCCGTCGCCATATCTGATCGTACAATCATTCCCAGTCGCAGTACACTAAGCTCAGTCAGCCATGTAGTGATGCATGACCATCGAGCAATCAACTCACGAGAGCATTGGGGTCACAAGGAACCGCGAAGACCTCACTCGCAGAGCCTTGTCCGGGCCAGACACAGACAGCCCTGCCTGTCGTGTCGAACCCACATCGCTTGGGAGAACGGAGATGAGCATGATTAGAATCTTTTCCATCATCTCGTCGCGCTCACCAATAGTAGGTAATCTCTTGGACGCTTCGTGGGCGAGGCTGCGCTGTTGCTGAGGAATAGCAGCGCTAGGACTGCTTCCAGATAAGTCATACTTTGATGGCGCAGTTTGAGCCGTGAAAGAAACGTGGGAGTTTCTCGCTGTCTATGAGATTATTAGCATGTCCATAGCAAAGCAAATCTCAGCGAGTAAACATGCCTACCGCAGCTGGGCGGTTGCTCAATGGCTCAAAATCTATCGTTTGGCGTGCCTACCAAATCATTTGGCAAATTTATCGATCGACAATCTGACGAGTATTAGTATCTGGGTAATCAGGTTTCGGAGAGCCTTTTGTAACTTAGAAACTGGAACATCAACGAACTCGCCGGGAAGTGGTGTGAGGCGAGAATCCCTGCTACATGGTTACGCCACAGTCCACCTTGTGGTTCGTATCGCAGCATAGTCATGATTGACGCCCTTGCAGTAGTGCAGTCTCACACGTGAACTTTGACAGCCAGTTTGTGATTCGATAGTACGACTGACACTCCCAAGAAAAGCAGGCAGCATTGTCTTTAGACTCGCACAGCGACATTTCCGTTGAACGTGACATATCTTGTATGACGATAGCACAAGGATCCTGAACAGCGAGAATACAACCAGCAATAAGAGGAAGACAGCCCCAGATATCGTTCTCAAACTACCCAGCCTCATGTGAAGACACTCATGGCTCTCACGAGCACGACCCAGCTACGTACAACTCGCAAACGGATCCCCCTCATTCCACCAACACTTATTCCCAGTCTTCGTACACTGTCGTCCCCACCCATCAGCTCCCCTCTCCCCAGATCCACAACACGACTCACCTTCTTCGCCTGATCACAAGGCCACCCATGAAGCATATTTCCAGTCGTAGTCTTCTTGTCCACGCAGAGCTGCAGCCCGTTGGGGACGTTGAGGAGGCATTCCTACAGATGTTAGGCTTGGGTTGAGGTTGGGTGTGTGGTAGAAGGGGTGCGTACTGAGGTGATGAGTTGGTTGGTTTCTCCGGTTGGGGTTCCGAGGCAGGAGGTGCTGAAGAGAGCGAGGAGAAAGGTGGTGAGAGGTTTCATTGTGGAGATGCTCAGGGAGAAGAACCAAAGTCTCTGCGGGTATTGGGACGGAAGGGAAAGAGGGCTTGAGAGTGGGAGAGGATATATACGTCGACGAGAGGCAAGCTGACGCACGTCTCACACATCCGCAAACATTAACGCCAGTCCTCGGAATGCCAGCCTCCTACCTGCTTGCAGGTCGCTTTGTCCTTGACACATCCCATTGTGCTTGTCGACACAGTCTTGGAAAAACAGTTGTTGGCAGCCGGCTGAACATCGCAGGTGTTGCTTCAACAGCAGGCTTCGGGGTGGTGGCTCAGGAACGAGCGGCGACAAACGACTCCACGGGGTGTCGTTACAGCAGCACAGGTGGCTTCGAGGTGACATTCTCGTCAAACGATCCGCAGTGTCAAGAAGCCCGTGATCAAGGAAATGCTTCACCATGCAGCCAGCCGTTAAGGCCCATCGGGGTTCTTCGATGGGACAAGACTGCATGTGTCATCACGAAGACATCAGTTCTTTCGTAACACATACATATCGCACAAACTCCTCTTCCCCATTCACTCCCCTTCTACAACTTCGCCCCAACCGGCATAAACCTCATCGCCTGCCTCACGCCCAAATCCGCAAGAACCTCCTCCGCGCCCCCCAAAATCGCATCAAACTTATTCGTGCGATTAAACATCTCCACCACCCGTCCCATGCCCGTCTGCGTCAACCCCCTCCCGCCAAAAATGTTCGTCGCCTCATCCGCAATCTCATGCGCACTCCGCGTGCAGAACGTCTTGAGCAGCGCGATGGGGCCGGAGAGCTGTTTGGCTTGTTCGGCGTAGGACATTTTGGTCATTTGGTAGGTTATGGATTCGACCCAGGCTTGGTTGGCTTCGACGTGTTGGATGATTTTGGCGAGTTTGGCGCGGATGACGGGTTGGTCGATTCTACAAGAGAAGGAGAAAGGGAGTTAGTGGATTGGGATGGGAATGGGAATGTGGATGGGAATTGGGACGTACAGGGGTTTGCCGAAGACACGGCGTTGGTGCGACCATTTGAAGCATTCTTCGAAGACGGTGCGGGACCAGCGCGAGACCATGGCGGCCATCATGAAGCGTTCCTGGAATCACATCACATTAGCATACTTCCTCTCACTCCCAACAAGTTACATCTTCAGTGGTGGTAGTACTCACATGATTGAAATTACTCATAATCACCACAAACCCCTTATCCTCCGGGCCCAGCAAATTTCCCTTGGGGACCTTGACATTGTTAAACTCGATATACGTCGTCGCCGCGGCGGCCGAATAACTCGTCTTGACGGGCTTCGTCTCGACGCCCTCGCCGCGCTCAATCAACAGCACCGAGAAGCCCTTGGGCGTCTTGCATCCCGTGACGAAGTAATCGCACCACATGCCATTCGTGATCCACTTTTTCGTGCCGTTGACGATATAATGCTGGCCATTATCGCTGAGTTCCGCCGTGGTGCGGAGGCCCGCGACATCAGAACCAGCGAAGGCCTCGGTGACGGCGAGGCAGATCTTCTTCTTGCCGGAGAGGACTTCCTGGCTGACTCGTTCCCGCAGGGCGTCGTCCTTGCACCAGGCGTGTACGGCCGTCAGACTGATCGTCATGCCGGCCATGTTGCCGTCCTGGAAGCCTCGCATGTTGGCGCGGACGATCTCTTGCGTGACGATGAGGTCGTGGAAGTAGTCGTATTCCTCGCCCTTGACGACGCCGCCGAAGATCTTGCGGCCTTGCAAGTGTTTGCCTGGGCCGAGACGGCAGGCGAGGAGGTTGACTTCGGCCATTTTGTTGATGAGGTCTTGCGAGATGTATGTGCCGTCTTTCTCTTTCTCCATCGCTTCGGGGATGATGTGCTTCTCTGTGAACTCTCTCACGGCTCTTTGCAGCTTGCGGTGGCTGTCGTTGAAGTAGGGCGAGTGGAAGGACTTGTTCAGCCATAGTGGTTCGGCGTAGGGAACTGGGGAGAGGTCTCCGGGTTGAGGGTCGATGGCTTCGGGTTTCTCGCCTTCGAGGACGCCGACGAGGAGGCTCTTGTATTGCTGGAGGACTTCATGGCGGTGGAGGTTGTAGAAGGCTTCGGTTGCGTCTTGGCCGGCGACTTGGCGGAGGACGACTTCGCCACCGGGGTGAGCGTCGATGAAGTCGGAGACGTCGTAGACTTTGTGGTCGACGATGACCCAGATGTCCTCTTCGGAGGTGTGCTGTTTCGATGTTTAGCTTTGCTGGAGGGAGAGGTCGGTGGGGACTAACTTTGGCGACCTCCTGTCGGGTTAGTGGGCCCTTCATGGTGGATGTTGATGCCACGAAATAGAGCAATGAGTGAGAGAGGATATGTAAAGTGCAGGGGTCTGATTAGAAGAAGCCATTGTTGCGTTGATGGAGCTGTCTGCGAAGGACGGGCAGTAGGCCGAGGTCCATGGGAGTTGTCCAGACGATTCACCGACGATTACCTGAAGTGGGTAAGCCGACCCGTGCGTGATTTGATTGGTTCATCGTTATACATTAGCGACAAAGACGCCAAAGACGGTAGTCGTTCAAGGTCTTCTGTATGAGAATAGATGTTTGGCAGAGATGTCCTCACATGATACCCAACTCAGAAAATCCCTTGACCACGTCCTTGTCCACATTGGCAAGCCACTGTTCTTTGAATTGGTCATTGCCTCCCGTCGCTGCAATTGCCTGCTGCAGGTAGTACTTGATGAAGTCCGTGATGTTGATCGTGTGCACATCGTCGGATGCTGTCAACTGGCAACGTCGAGCATCTTCCGGCTGTTCGGGTCCTGAAGCAGAAGCGGTGTTCGCCATCTCAGAACCATACACCAACGCATCGCCACCTGCATCGGCAGCATCTTCTCGAAGCTCGGTGACCACGTCCGTCCAGACCGTCATGAGTGATTGCAGATTCAGCAGAATGAACGGTTGGTTGGTCTCGAGGAGCTTTGTCAGGGCGAGACACATCAACTTGCGTCTGGCTGGATCACCAATGTTCTCAAAGTGCGAGAACCACTCCTCGAGCAGCCACTTCATGAGCGCCTCTAAAGGCTGCTGCTCGGAGAAGGCCGTAGAAGCAGCAGCTTGGCACGCATACAAGAAGCCATCAAGCGAGCCCAAGATCGCCCGCGCGAAGATGGCGAAGTAATCCGTCTCGACAATGCCATCCACAGGAGCCTCCTTGGCGTTTGGCCCAGTCGTACAGTGAGCGAGCCACGAGCCCCGGAGCCCTTGAAGTAATTTTGGAAGAAAGCCATTCTCACCTGTCTTCGGGTCCGATGTTTGGGCCAAGTCCCATGTGATCATGAATATGGCGCTGCTGAAGTCTCCCAGAGGGAGAGAAGCTGCGACATACTGTCTTTGCGCTAGACGAAGTGTCGTCTCAACAAGGTTGCACACAATCCCGTTTGCGTCAGGTCTGAGTGATCCGATAAGCTTCGAAAGTGCGACGAAAAGGTTGAGCCGTACATCTCGCGACAGCATGTGTTGCGGAGCGAGTATCACATACGAGTCCGTGATCTCCAAAGCCTTGCGTAGGTTCTCCGACCCCAGCTCATAAATTGGGTATAGATACTGCACGAGACTCAATAGTTCGGGAGAGGCGGAGTCAGACGGTGTCTGGATGAGAACAGCTGCCCAAAGGTCGAGCGCATCCTCGAGTAAGTATACCTGCGTCTCCGAGCCTGGCTCTACGGCACCTTTGATGATCGGGAAGACCATAGGATGGAGAGGTAGTGAATCGGCTTTCATAGCGTTGACCAGTCTCGCGAGAATCGTCAAGATAGCTTGCTTCATGAGGTGTTCTTCACCCGACTCCTCCCAGAGGCCTGGAAGGAGGTTGACAATGCGCTCAGCGAATGGTGTGATTTGCTGATCGACATGTTCGACAATCACACTGATAGTGTTGAGTAGAGCCATCTTCGTATCAGTCAGCTCCACCTCGCCGATCAGCTGCATGAGCTGGGTCAAAATCGTCTGGGCGTAAGGGAGGAAGTGTTCGGGCGCGAATTCCCAGTCGCTGGCGACGTTCAAGAACTGGCGACCAGCCGTGACTCGCACGACTTGGTCATTCAAGGGGTTGTCTGGGTTGAGTAGGTGTTGGAAGATCTGGTAGACTAATGGTCTGCTTTGTTGGGAGACCTTCACAGAGATCCACTGTCCAAGCAGGATTGCTGCTCGTCGTCTGAGAATGTTGAAACCAGGTGTGGACTTCTGCACTTCGGCGACCAGTACGTCGCGGATGAAAGCATCGAAGTCAAGATTTTGGTGAACGACCGAGGCTGATAGTCCGATTGCCGTGTAGACAGAATCCTTGAACAGGACATCCTCATTCTCAGGATTGGCGACAGAGTAGAAGACATTGAGTAATGGCTCCATGATGATGTCCTTGTAGTTGATGGCAAGGTCAAGGAAGAGCTTCTCCGAGCACGAGCGTACTGAGAACTCCCAGTCGTCGCCGTCACCTTCTTCACGCTTCTCCCACTCTTCGGGCTCTTCTTGCCATTCTCGCAAATCGCTCGCTCGGAAGACGAAGAAACGAGTCACCATCGTCTCCATGACTTCGCGAACGAAAGATTCTGTCAGCAAGGACTGCTTCAGTACTTCGGTAGCTTGATTCTTCTCCTCCTTATCTTCTGGGGTCCGGTACTTGAAGGCCTGCGTAGGATTGTGCACCATTTTGACACAGGCACGGATGATCAACAGGCCTTTTAGAGCAATCTTCTCTGTGAACGGCTTCTCCTCTGCTGCGTCACCATCTGTACCAATCTTCGCAGAATTGATGGCCGACGTTACGGCTTGTCTCGAACCAAAGCTCTCACCAAAGTTCTTGATCAGACTCCAATATGAATTGGTCATCGCCAAAGAGTTTGGTAGAAGAGCGAATGCGGCTGGGTGATCTTTCGCCATTTCGTGGTGAAGCTTGGCGAGCTGAAGAGTATGCCGGCCGAGCAATGTGATGGCATTTTGAGGCAATTGCCCGGCAGCGTTGTTGAACATCTGCAGGAATGTGTCCAACTGCTGAAGTGAGAGATTCCAGAAACCGACGACGTCAGAGTCTCGGTTTGGATGCTCGTAGCCAGAGATCAAGAGACGTCTCAAGAGCTTGATCGCGAGCAAACTCTGCTGCATGTCGTCTGCATTCGGCAATGGCTTCCAGCTCTCCACCAAGCCTGCGTAGACATTGCCAACGACGGCAATGGTTTCTGGAGTTGCGGCTTGCAAGTATTGCCGCGTGCGCTGGAGCCGACCAGTTGAGAGCTCCTTGACGATGTGCAAGAGAGTGAGAAGAGCGCGAGCTAGTTGTAGGGGTGGTGTGTTCTGATTTCGTATGACGCTGACGAAACCGGAGATAGCTTCAGGCCAGTCGTTTGGGAATTCGTACCTAGCGATCTTCGCAATGACGAGGGCATCCTGGAGGGCAAGCCGACTGTCGTGTTCGTTGAGCACGCTGTCGATGAGACGTGATCTGATGACTTCTTTGTCCTCCTTCGGGACGGCGCTGAAAGATATGTGTTAGTATCGATGAACAACAGGGACGAGCTCCAGAGATTCGAAAGCAACATCTGATCGCATCGGAGCGATATGCTTGAAGAGGAGTGAACCTACTTGGTTGCAGTCTTTCTCCAATACTTGTCGATGCCGTTTTTGAGCTGAATTATAGCCAGGTAGCGGACTTCGACTGGTACCCTAGTATCGAGGTATGCACTCTGAAGGTGACGATAGAAGCCAGGCGACTTCTCCCATTGTGCGAGTTGCTTAGTTCCAGTCTGGATCTGATTCGGATCGGAAGAAGAGGCGGATTGGAGGGTGTGAACGAGGGTGCCTTCTGAAAGGGGATTAGCCTCGCCGGGCACCTCGATAGCAAAGGATGGCATGTCAGTGTATCATCGGTGGTGTCCGCCTGGTGGTCGTCTTGTCGCTGTCCAGGTCGAGTTGTGTTGTGAGATGTGTCGTCTATCACAAGGCCGGTATGTCGAAGTCGTGAAATGTAGAAACGCACAACCAATCGCTTATGCGGGACGCACACGCCACACCCGCCCGTCACTTTCAAAGTCTTCGCCGGCCGACGCAGCGCGGTCCTCTTCCTTCTCTACCATGAAAGTTGAATTCACCTGGTAATAAATTTAGGCGCGGAGGCAGACATATGAGCTTCGCGTTGTATACGCCAGGGAGACGGACGGCTGTTACAAAGAAGCGCTTCGAGCATTATTTGCATTGACCTGCGACTCCCGTTTGACAGCAACAAAACAAGAGAAGTCTTCGCTTTGACTTTGCCCGCCACTCTGCATCACCTGACGCGTTGCGTTACCGGCCGCGCAGGTGAGGTACGAGTAGCAGCGTACCTAATCACTCCTCCTCTTCCTCCCATCCATCTCCGCTTTCAACCTCCGACGACTCGTCTACTACCTGCTAGAGCTCTCGTCTTCTCCGTCCAATGTACACCCTCACCACCGCTGTCCGCCAGATCCGCCGAAGCAACCACCACTCCCTCTCCGCCGCGGCCGTCACCACGATGGCTGCTTAGATCCCCGCGGGTCACGCGAGCAACATGGCCTGCTTGACATGTCCTCTGGACGAAGCATACTGCTGTGAATAAGAAGAGTTATCAAACAAGACACAATAGTCAATCCAGCCGAGTAGACGTCATGGCTAGGAACCGTAAGACGGCCACTTCGGTCAACTCGAGCACGGTGTCGTCGGCACTGTCCTCACGATATCCGTCACGAGCATCTTCACCTGAGCCTCCAAGACGGCCCTTTCGTTTCTTCGACCTGCCGTCAGAGCTTAGGTTGAGGATCTACGAGGAGTTGCTATGGGCAAACAGGCCGGTAGATTTGGGTGAGCTCACGTCAAGGCCCAATACCTGACCACAGCTGACACCATACAGACCCAGACAACTTCCGTATGATCCTGCCCCGCCTGGCACTCTTCCTCGTCTCCCGCCGAATGCACGAAGAAGCATACCGCGTCTTCTTCGCCCAGACCATCCGCCTCTTCCCGCAAACCAACCGCTTCTACCACACCAAGAAGCCTCTCCTCCAACGCCTACCGATACACTACCGCAACGTCATCAACACCATGGACCTTGTGTTTGGTCCTGGCTGGACGAAGCCACCACGCTGCCAGAACATCAAGCCAGATCTTGGCTTGCTAGACTGCACCAACCTGCGCACGTTGAAGATCTTCGTCACAATCGATCCGAGTGAGCCAGTCTTTAATGGTTTCCGCGGAGAAGGAGCTACGGAAGATACGTACAAGTGGTTCTGCGTGGACCTGTTGAGGGGCATCTTGGAGCAAGTGCCCAGTTTGGAAACCATTGAAATCGATGCCAATACTTCGGTGAAGAAGCATGGACCGCTTCTGTCTGCACTGCGCAGAACGGTCGAAGCTGGGAAGAAGAGACTGATCTGGGGACCTCGTAAACAGCTAGACACGGATGAGGAGGAGCCTGAGATCGTTGCCCTAGATGGTGCAATGGCATCTATGGCTATCTCGAACGAGGCTCCGCTGGCTGTCACTGTTCAGGCCTAGAGTCAGATCGATGACACGATGATGCGAGTCTCAGTCGATCTGGGGCAACGGCGTACCTACAACACGATCGACTTTATTAGGACTCTGTCTGAGATTCACTCGGTCGTATAACGGGAACGGACCTTCTTCAACAAGCACGATTGCAAGACTGGGCTGAAGAGAATGCGACGTCTCACAACCTAACATCGTTCGTAAAAGCAAAGCAACGACCTGATGTAGTTTGCGTAAGCGCTGAGAACACAACTTCTATCAACAAACCCAAGGTAGCCTTCCGCTCTTCCTCGATCCAGCGGCTCACTTCATGAGATGTGTGATGGGCATTTCTGTAAGTTGTGCTATTCATCTCTCTATTCTCGATCAAAATGGCCCGAAATCCTTTTGCGTGCTCCATCTCGCAGCCTACCGACAACCTTGATGGCACCCATCTGCAACCTCACTTCATCAACTCCTACCTCCTACTTTACTCTCGAGCCTTTTAACTCCCCAGCCGCTGCTTCTCAACATTCCCCTCATTCACCAAACAAATCCTATACCTCGGCACGCCCTTCTCAAAATCCACCACGGCCTTATTCGCCTCCCGCATCGGATACCGCATAATCCAAGGCTTAATCCCCTTCTCCGCCGCCAGTTGCAACATCTCCTCAATCTCCCCGGGACTCCCAATCATACTCCCGCCAATCTTCACCCCCTTGGAAATAAAGTGAAAAGCCGACATCTCAGGGAGTTTATCCTCCGGTGCGCCGACCTGGATGAACGTCCCCTTCGTGCGGAGCAGGGAGAGATACCGACTCAGCGGCATCTTGGGCGAGGAGACGGTACAAATAATCAGATCGAGGCTGCGCGCGTGCGTCTTGTGCCAATTCTTCTCCTCCTCCGTCGCGATGTACGCATCCGCGCCCATAGCCAGCACATCCTGCTTTTTATCCCCCCGCCGCGAAATCCCCACCACGCGATCCGCGCCCAGCGCCTTCGCGAACAAGATCCCGAAATGCCCCAGTCCGCCCACGCCTATGATCCCGACTTTCTTCCCCGGACCACAGCCGTTCTCTCGCAGGGGCGAGTAGACCGTAATCCCCCCGCACAGCATCGGCGCCGCGTCCTCGCTGGCGATCGCCTCGGGGATCTTGAAGACGAAGTGCGACGGGCAGCGGTGGTAGTCTGCGTACCCGCCGTAGGACTGGGAGCCGTCCGGGTATTTGTCCGCGAAGGTGTTGACGCTGCGGACGCAGTGGTTCTCCAAGCCTGAAGCGCAGTCTTCGCAGTCTGGGCGCAGGCAGGAGGAGTTTTGGGCGCCGACGCCGACGCGGTCGCCTACTTTGAGGCCTTTTGTGGCTTTGGAGCCGACGCGGGTGGCTTTGCCTACGATCTCATGTCCCACACACACCGCTGTAGCATTGTCAGCTCTCCAATCCCATCAAACCTCCCATGAGCATGGTATGCATTCAGCAAAAACTCACGATATGGAGTCGGCCCCCACCCACTCCTTAACGTATGGATATCACTGCCACAGATCCCACAATGCGTAATCTCAATCTCGACGTCGGTTTCTTGCCAGGTCTTTGGGTTGGGGAATTGTTGCCAGACCATGTTGCCTTCGGCGGCGGATTTGTCGAGGCCGAGCCAGCCTTGAAATTTGGGGGAGGGGGTGGGAGGAGGCATCGTGGGTTGTTTGTATTGTTTTTCCTTCTGTCTTTGAGGGGAGTTGTGATGGAGGGGAAGTGGAATGGAGAGTGTCAAGAGGCGGTGATAGGAGGGGAGTGGAGAGGATATATATGTATCTCCGCGAAAGATTCAGACTTCTTATGTGAGTAAAATAACCGCAAGCAAAGTATCCATAGGTAAAATAAAATAAAAGACAGCTCTCCGCCTCCACGCCTCCTCCCTCTTCCTCTTTTTGACTTTACCGAGAACCCCCCAGTCCATCTCGCGAGCTTCGAGTCTGTCCCGCAATTCACAGTCTGTCCCGCAATTCGCGGCCGAATTCCTTTTTGGTTTCGAGGCTGGGTGCAAGTGTGATGTGTCTCATGATGATGTGGGTGTTTGATATTTGATTTTGGAAGACTGACTATACCATAGTTGACTGCAACTGCTTGGGCGAGGATGCTTGGTGGAAGATTATGGGTGATGAAGTGACATCCACTCTCGTGAGATCCGCGGTAAAGTGAAGCTCTCGCTGGGACGGAGCTCGGGCCGGGATGTGTGAAGCCGTGGCCATGATGGGAAGAGAAGCAAGACAGAAGGTCAAACATGTAGGGAGGATACATTGACTAAGAGTTCAATCTTCGCTACGCTATACTGAAAAGCCATACAAAATGGGTATCAAACAAACCAGAAGCTCGAACGAGAAAGTAAAGAAAACCACAACAAAACGTCCTTCTCAACCCTTCGTCTCCAAACCCCCCTTCACACTCCCCACATACGGATACGCAAACGCCCTGTTCAACGCGGACGTCGCACTCGGCGTCTTTGCCTTCTCCTTGCTCTTCATATTCTCCTCCACGACCTTCACCATCGACTTCCTCGTCGCCTTCACATCGATCGCCTTCATCTGCAGCGTCGCATCGATTTTCTGCGATACCAGCGTCTCCATCAATTTCGTGATGAGATGCTGCATGAAGATGCAGACGTAGACGCCGGAGTCTTTGTCGCTCGTTACTTCCGGCGTATCTGGGACGTCGAGGAATGTCGGCTTCGTGTCCAGGTGCTCGGAGATGCGGTGGGTGACTTTCGATGCCAGCTTGAGGTTCCGGCCGCGGAAGGGGTCGTAGTGGCAGGCGAGCTTGTCGATAGGCGAGACGAGGAGGAGAGACCAATGATTGGAGGGCGATCTTAGTGGAACGAAGACGTGCATGGTGGTGGTGAGGTCTGGCAAAGCCGCCTTGAGAGCCGCCGGATCGGAAGAGTCTTGAAGGAGCTGGGATCGTAAGGGTCGCAAGAGGGTGAATTTGGGATTCCCTTTGATCATGGTATGTTCGAGGTGCTCCTGCCAGAAGTCGACGGCGTTGTCGGTGAGCGTCTCGCCCTTGATAGCGTCGTAGTCTTTGCGGGACAGGCGGACGTTGTTGTAGCTGAACGATGGATGGGTGCTGGCAGTGTTCTCACTACTGGAGCTGTTCGTCCGGAAGATCTTCATGAGACTGGAGCTCTTCCTGCGATGAGGAGCATCTGAACTGCTGCGGTCCAGTGTGGTTGCCATGGGTGGGCGAGGTGGTGCTGCTGCAGTTGCCTGACTGTAGATTGAGGGTGTATAAGGACGGCCGCTCGAAATGCTGTCTCGATCAGCAGGGTGAAGCAGCTGTGGTGAGCTCTGTCCTTGAGAGGAGACAAAGATCTTCTCTTCCGCACTCGGTAGGCTCGATGGCGGAGTGGGTGGAGCTTGACCATGAATGAACGAGCTGTCGCCCGGCAGCTCGGACACAATAGTCGGCCGTTGGGGTCGTAGTGGCTGAGGCATCAGACCCTGGGGTGTCTGCGATTGAGTATTATTTTGCGCATTCTCATTGACAGAGGGCACCTGTGGTCGATAAGGTATATCAGAAGGCGACCTGGGATATGCAGGCCGATCTTGAAATGGCTGCTGCTGCGTAGGGACCATCTGATCGCTGATACTCCTTGGCTGACCGAAAGCCGGTCTCAGATAGTTGCTGTCGCTTGGCGAGAGATTCGCGAGAGGCTTTCTCACGACTTCAGGGCTGGCAGGCGGGCTGATCGACGACATCGTCCCCGTACCTCCAAAGTCACTAGCGACAGAGCTGATCTGCACACTGAAATCGCTAACAGGTCGTGGACGTCGTCGTTCTGGGACTTGCGGCGGCGGACCAGCGACCTCATCCATGGTGACCTTGAGCGACTTGTCCATGGACGCTGCAGGTGATACGACTGGTGCAACTGGGTAAGGCTCTTCAATCCGTGGAGGCACATCAGGCAGAACCAAGTCGGCATACTGCTTGATACAAGTCTCTCGAACACCTTCCGGAATCATGACGATGAAGAACTCCGCCCGAAGGTTGTTATCCTGAAGCTGCAAGATGCGTGCCATCAAGGCCAGCGACTCGTAGCTCTGGTGGTGGTTCTTGCCCAGCACTCTTCGACGACCGCGAAGAGCATATTCGCAGTATCGATAAGCTTTCTCGAGGCTCGCAAGCTTGATGTATGTCTGGGCCAGGAGGTGAGCCGTCTCGCTGACTTGAAGACGCTGCTGCTCGTTGAGAATGGCGTTCTTGGGAGCATTGTCGAGCACGCTCAGAAGAGCAGCTTCAGCATCCAGCGGTCCGTTAACGTGAAAAGCACACACTCCAAGCATGCGTCGTAGCTCCCAGGTATCACACGACGCTTGCTGCTTGGTGCTCAACCCCTTGATCATCGTCAACGCTTCAGCCAGATAAGCCGCGGCACCAGGGTAATCGTTCTGGCCGAATGCTTCCTTGCCCTTCCCCAGAGCTTGCTGTGCTGCTTCGACAAAGAAATCGTCGTCCGAGTCGGCCTCGTCCTCATCCAGTATTGAGCCCGAAGTAGTGATCCTAGGATGCGTGGTGTCGCTGTCACTCCCTCTCAAGGTCAGGCCATCCGGCATACGTCCCGCACGGCTGTCTTCGCTGGAAATGACCGAGTTGAGCTCCGTGCCGGCCATGGAAGAGCGGGAAGTGACGTTGTCGATGGCATCAATGTCTTCTATCCATTGACGGATCTTCCGCTTCTTGTCGTACTCGCCGTCCCCGGAAACATTGCTGACCACGCTGTCGACTTTCGAATGGCCTGGCGACGGCGCAGGCACAGGAACGGACTCCATGAGAAGCTGACAGTTGGAGAGAGACGTCGCGAAGAATGACGGCCTGTATCTACGCTAGTCTCGCTCGCTGATTGTGGTCGATCTTGGCCCGAGATGATGCCTGTCGCAGCGACCTGGGTGGAAGATTGGAGTGCCGGGGAGGAGGAAGCGGGATTTTCATGTTTGGGAGGCACAAAGGCTGAGAGGCCGGAGGATTCGAGATGGTGTGCTGCGGTGTGATGTTCAGGCTGCGAAAGGGTCTCGCCAGGCGTAGATGCGTCTCATGCTTCCCTCGCTGCAGATAGCTGAGCTCTTGGCCGGTAGCTGACTGGCTGGCAGGGGCACGTGGTGATTCGCCTTAACCCATGTTCGGATCTTCGCCGTGGCCGAGCAGCCGGAAATCAACTATTCTCCGACCGATTGTTCGAAGACTGTATACGTATCTCTCGCCTCGAAAGTGGCCAGCATCGCGGGGACCATTGGACAGCGTTCAGATGGTATGTTACCGTTGCTGCTTGATGCTGTGTGTGCCGGGGCGTAGAAGGGAGTAAGAAGCTTTTGCCTTCCTCGAAGCTTTTGAATCCTTCTCGGCTGAGCTCGGTGGATGATACATCACGTGCGGTGATACATCAACATCGAATCCAAAGATGTACGTTACTGTTTAACGCTTCACGCTCTTCTGTCGTACACTTACCTGTTGTGGCTGTCGAAGCAATGGAACAACAAAAACATCGACAAGCTCCACAAGATTTTCGAGCCCCGAAACATTGACGTTCTCCGTACATCTACGGCGTACCATACCAAAACTCCCCAACAAACTCTCCCTTCTCCCCCATCCTAAACAACCATCCTCATCTTCAACTTATCCCCCTCCACAATCTCCCCCTCCCTCTGCACCAGCTCCTCCACATCCCACGTCGCATCCACATACCTTCCACTCAACCACTGCCTTCGCTCCTTACACAACCAGACCAAAAAACTCCCACACAAATCCTGACTATCATTCGAGAAATCCTTCATGCGCGGCGGGAGGTACTCCTTCGGCCCATCGCTCCACACCGCACCAGGGTGTACCGCATAGCAACAAAGCCCCTGATCGGCGTACGACTCGTCCACGCGCTGCGAGAGGCGGTTCGTGGCCAGGCAGGAAATGGAGTAGCCCAGCGGCCCGGAGACGTGCCCGCCGACGGAGGAGATGTTGGCGATGGCGCGGAGTTTGTCGGGGGCGCCGGAGAGGAGGTACGGCATGAGGTGCTTGGTCATGTAGAAGCGGCCGACGTAGCAGGTCTGCGTCATGGCTTCGATGTTGGGGCAGTTGATGTCGGCGACTTTTTCGAAGGCGGTCCCGTCGACGAGGAGGAAGCCGGCGTTGTTGACGAGGAGGTTTAATTTCCCATCGTGCTCGGTCTCGATGAGGGAGGCGATGGCCGTGGCGTGGGCTTCGTCGCCGTTGTCGCCGTAGAAGGTGGAGATTTTGAGCGAGGAGGGGTGCGGGGAGACGCGGCGGCATTCGTCTTCGGTTTTGGCGCAGGAGCCTTGTGTGCGTGCGGTGAGGATCAGGCCTGTGGCGCCTGCTTGGGCGAAGCATTTGGCGATGCCGGAGCCGATGCCGCGGCTGGAGCCTGTGACGATGGCGACGAAGGGTTTGGGGAGGGTGACTTTGGTTGGGTCGAGGATCGGTGGGACTTGGGAGTTGGTCTTTTTGGTGAAGGTGGTGCCGGCCCAGCTGGGGAGGGATTTGATGAAGTCGGACATGGTGGTGGATTGGAAAGTAGTGTTGATGTTGAAGGTTGTTGTTCTGGGTCTGTGTGTGTGTGTTTGATGGTTCTCTCAGCTGTTGAAGCGATCGATAGCAGTCTTATATCGTTCTCCCAAGGCGGTCTTTAGACGGAGAGGCCAAGGGACCCTCATGGACATAAGTAGGCCAGTCTATCGACCCGTGACGAAGGGTTCACAAGTTGTGCTTCTTTGTACGCAGGTGAAATAACAGGCTAGTCCGAAAAAGGCAAACTGATTGCAGCCAACAAGGTTCGATTATATCCCGCAATAGGCTGGGCGAGCGCACGCCTAGCCTCGCATATAGACGACGCCGCATCACTGCAGCAATGGCAGGCGTTCCCGGAAGTAGTATCGCATTCGCACTGGAAAGGTTGGTAGTTGTCTCTTCGGGTCGAGGCCAAGCCTGTTCGTTCAGTGACTGCCCTCTTTGTCGATTGTCGTGGCGTCAAGGTGTACAGCTGGTGTTGACGCCAATGCATTTGGGAGGCGTCGTACAAGTGCCGCTGGGAGAGCGTATTGCGAGTAGTCGGGCGAAGGCCAAGAATATCCAGGCGGTGCTTCCCAGTGAAAGCTCCTCTTCTCAGCTGTCGGCCCTTTCGTGCGAGCCATAGCCTCGTGTTGGCGTACAAAAGCAAGTCGTAAAAGCCCAGCACCTGAGCTTTTCAAATGAACCAACTCACAACGTCGAACATCCATCCCTCAGCGGCCGCACTCGACCCGCATCATCAAACACAAGTCTTCCATCCGACATCTCATCCTCACCACCTGGCCCAACGACAGGCACAAGTCCATACCTGACCTTACGATCGCCCATCTCCTCAGCCAGACATCTCGCCGATGAATTCGGAGCAGCTTCCTTCAGTAGGGGAGCATGAAAGGCCTTCGCGAGTTCCAGCGGGCTGAGACTTGTGTTTCGCCCAAGGGTCCAGTACTTCCAGTACGTGATCGTCACCAAAGCGACACATACGACTTGCATGGCTGAAGCGCCCCAGAAGTAGCCCCAGCGTGTGTGGAAGACTGGCTGAGCATCTACCCGTGTACCGTCGAGCTCATATCTCGAAGCAAGACCTGGATCAATGAGCTCCGCCAAAATCTTTTCATCGACATCCCTCGCCGCAAGCACACCTGCGCGAAACATAAGCTCATTAAGCCCCGCCAAGACCTCATCCCACGGATCGCGGAGCACAGGCGCGTTGATGATACGAGGATTTTCATCGCCTATATTAGAGTAAAAGAATTCCGGATTCTCTATCAGGCTCTGCTCAAAGGGGCCTGGGCTATTGAGCCAGGTGGCGTTGCTCCAGATCTTGATCAGGACGTCGCTGTGGTATCGCATATCTGCCAGAGTCGCGATGCCGCCGAGCGTGGAGTTGATGTATTCGAGGGGGCCGCTTTCTGCACGGGCTGTGTTGTTGGCCAGCGACAGGATGGTTGGGTTTAAAGCGTTCGTTTCCACGGTGCTGTTACCGTGGAGGGTGACTTGGTACTCTCCGATCGCTGGCTCCAAGGTGCACCTCCTTTGGGTGAAATTGCCTGCTCCGGTATTTCGCACCTCTGGACTTATTATGCCGATGTCGACGAAGATGCTCTCTCTCTCGCCGGCGGCAGCGGACACAGTAGTCGATAGCGAGAGGATCGGACACCAATGGCCAGTGCTATCGGTGAGCAGCTCACATACGGCAGGATAGGCATCCTCATCACCATTTGCCGCAGCTATTGCCGCAAAATCCACGAATCCAGTGGATGTGACATCGCAACCTTTAAAAGAAAAAGCAGGTGCTCGCACGGTAGCGACACAAGTACCAGGGCAGCCTTTGAACGGAGAAGGGATCGGAGCTTGCGCCACCCAGTCCTCCCAGACGGGTGCGAAATTTGCATTGATGGCGGTTGAGAGAAAATCATTCTGGACATCCAGCTTTGCGGCAAGACCAGTGAAATTCGTCGGTACTTGAGGAGCAAGCATAGCGTGCAACTTTAGCGGCATCTCAAGGGACCGCTGAACCGTGGTTGTGGCACTTTGGAGCAAGATGCCGTCCACGAGGATGACCATGGCGCACATAGAGGTGGCTGTGAGGATGCTGAAATGCTTTGAAAACAGGCCGCTCACTATGTTAGTGCTAGCCTCCCAGTCGTAATGGAGCTTACGCAGAGTGGTGCCTTGGATGGCTCTGACCTTTCTCGCAACATCAGTACACGTGTATAACTAGCAGACGAGGGATTGTGCAGCAACTTACCCACCATGTGATGATCGCACCTTCCGCCGCGGCAAATGCCAGCGCTTTGTTGCCAATGCCTGTGAAGATGGACAGGTAGACGCTGGGCTGGACTGTCCAGCTCTCTACTGCTTTACCGTTAGAGAGCGAGAGGACGACGGCTGCCGCTGGAATGCTGAGGAGCACAAACACTAAGGCACAGATCCCAAGGAGAGGTCCTCCACGCAAGAAAGATGTCTGCCAGGTTGCTGAATTCCCTCCAAGGTATCGATGGAAGAGGGAAAGGCCGTGTTGTGCAGGACGACCTTCGTCACTGCAATAGGTCACCGTTTCCTTTGTTGTTTTGACAGTGTCTTGCGACCTTGGATCGTGCTTGCTTCGCGCATTACCATTCGAGCTGGCCAAAAGTAAATTCTCCGCATGGGATACTGTCGGCTCAAGCGACGAGATCGAGTTTCCATCTCCCTTGGCGCTTCGAGTGACTTCGTTGCGACCAGAGGATGAGCCATGAATTTGAGTGTGGGCACAATGGTTGCCAGTGATAGGAACATCGTCTAGTGCAGTGCAATCAGCCTCTTTGGGTAGGTGCGGGTTGTCCTCGGGCTCGATGAGCGACAGCTCTCCATCCGATGGCTGCATCAGTAGTGGAGCTCCCATAGCACCCAAGATTCCCATCGGTCTATAGCCTCGAAAGTTGCAAACGTATCCAATTTCCAGGAAAATATGGATGTATCGTGTATCCAGGGCATGATCCAGTCGTAGTACGGCTGCTGAGCAAAGCAATGCCATGTGCAACAGCGGACTCCGCATATCAGCTGGCACAGTATCGCGCGTTGGCTGCATAACAAGTGTAACCGCACTGCAAATCTGGGCAGAATGGGGCGCTGCAACTTGGCTTGGCGTGTATCAAGAGGCACCTCAGCGGGACACGGAATTTGCACGGCTCGAAGCCCGCGAAGTTGGCCAAGAAGAAGAGCCAGGAGGGTCATCACTACACCCAGACGAGTCAGCCTCAAGAATTTCCACCTGCCAGTCGCAAATCATCGTACCTACCCCCACCCCTCAGCGTGCTCATCTTAGTACACCACCACTGCCGCTCGCTCCTCTTCCACTTGAACATGGTGACAGCCTGCCGATCGACACCGAGAGGATATCCAGTAACAGACGTAAAGACCAGAACATTCGCCCAACCATGCCTCATATCAAGTTCGGTCGAAACCTCCTGAACGGTGACGTGGTATTGCGGGTGTTGTTCGGCTACCCAGCGTTGGAGACGCATGTAGTCCTTGAACGAGGAGGCGATCTCGCGGTTGTTGAGCTCGACGGTGAATCTGGGGGCGATCCAGGTGGCGAGAGAGTCTGAGTCGCGGATGGAAATGGTCTCTGTGCGCTCTGATGGGGCGACGCTGTCGTTTGACACTTGTCTGGATAGATCGGGAGGTGACGAGGATGGCGACGACTCTGACGATGGGGTGGTTCTGAGGGAATTCCAGTCCCGCTCGTTGATGAGCGTCCACAGATTTTGGCACAGGCCTTTAAGGAGCTCGATGTCTGTCGAGTTCTTCTTTGAGTCTGAGCGGTCGAAGGTGGGTCGAGTTGCTTCTGGGTTTTCTGGGCTTTCTTGGCTCTCGGCAGAGTTGATGGTCACCAGCGCCGGGGATTTGGGAAAGGTCGGAAGCATGTCGATGGCGGTGGGTACTGACGAAGAGCCATCTTTCCGAATTCCAAGAAGGTGGCAAATACCTTTCAACATAAGCGGGCACGCACGAAATTGCTCGCTTTCGTTTCAGAAGGTTCAGAAGGATGGTGTGACAGTCTGGAGTCGCTTAGTGGTGATTGATGATACAGCCGCATCGATGAGATCGATACAACTAGATGCCACTTGCCCTGAGGCCGCGGGTGTGTGCCGAGACTGAAGAAGGATGCCGAGAGGGAGTGCTGTGTATGGGAAGGAGGTAGCAAGAATCTCCTTCCGTTTCGGGACAATCTCGTCCGACAGGTGCTGCATATGCATCTTGCATTCGTAGGGTGTTGAGACCGGCCTAAAAGGTAGGTCTCGCGCAATGCTTCATAATTCAGCCTGCTTGCTAATGGTAGCGCAAGGCTGCTCAGTCTGTTGGCCTCACTGCAAACCGTTCGAAATGACCCTCTGCCACTGGAGGAGGGTCTAGATTCGACGGTGTTTTGCTTGGGCAAATTGCTGCGGTACCGAGCGCTTTCGTTGGGAGCTCGACAGTATGGAGATCGAGAACCTTCAGTAGGAGATCATGCCTCATATAGCAGTCGCTTAATCATTGCTTAGTGTTAGAGCCTCTGACTTACATGACTCGCCGGTTAGTAAGGATATAGTGGATCCTTCACGCGATCCTTTCGCGTGGCTACTGCAAGTAGCCGACATGCTTTTGTTCCATTACTTCAGCTTCGACAGCGTAGTAATGAAGCAAGGCCTGATGACAGACCAACTGACCGAGCTCGGCGCCTGCATCGGCACTCGAACTCGGGACTGATTCGCTCTTGCGCAAGGCGTCAAATTTGCCGCGGTACTGAAGACACCGCGCTATCACTACCTCGCAGGGTGCGTGGTTCCGTGCATGGCATTCCAGGTACTTCTGCAGATCTTGCTAGGCAGCCAATTGGTAATTTTGCCACTCAGAGGCACAGTTGCCTCAGGTCGCTTGTTGGCGAATGAATCGTGATCTTCACGCGTGGTAAGGAGCCCCCGCACACCATTTTACCCGTGTATCCAAACCGGATGGTTGCATTGACTTTTTCTGGAAGCATGTTAGAAGCTGTGTGCATTGCATCAAGACGCACTTCAGTCCGATCTGCACGTGTTGTCAGCAGCAGCGCTATTAGTGAGCCCGTGAAGGCACTGATATCAGGTGCTGCCTCGATGGCTGTGAGATGTGCTCTCGCATGGGATCAGAGATGGCAGATTTCGAACGAATTCGGGGAATTAAGATTCCAAGATGTGCTCTGCCTCTTCGGTGACCCCGTTGAAGGATTGCTGGTAAGGCCTCGTCACGGAACATGGCCGCACGCACAATCCTCTGGCGATCGCGGTATGAGGCAGCCAGTGTGGGAGGCAGTCGACGGTCGTGGACCGAGATGTCTCTTGCACATGGTTGCATGTCTATGCCCACGATCGAGGCTTGGACACGAGCTGATCGAGTCGACAGGATGGGACATGGCCTGGGCGGGTATGGCTCGGCCGGGCAGACCATGACAGTGTCGAGTTCACGTAACATATGATGATCTCGGACAACTGCTGGCAGCGAGGGCGAGGTATTGCAACATGTGATGGCCTCGGCGATATGCTTGCAGCGCCTTCGAGTGCTTGGTATGCAGGTCTTCTTTCCTGCGTTGTCGCATTTCTAAGCCCGGGTGACGAGTCGTCCTGGTGGAGGCGGAAGAGTGTGGCATTTGCAGCTGGAATGTTACGTTTCTTGTGTTGCCATCACCAGATTGCGGTCGTATGGCGAGAAGTTGGATGTCGCGGGCTGTGAAGCAGGTGCAGATGCTCGCGGAGATTGCGATTTAAGCATTGGGAAGGTGCTGAGCGAGCAACCACCTCTGCGCAGGCTGCGGTAGGCGCAGTCGGGCCCGACATTCACCTCACTTCACCTCGTCCCAACTCTTCCCTCTTTCCCTTGCCCACCTATTCACTCCATCGCACTAGAAGCCCTTCAAGTCAACCTGGTGAAAGGACGCCTTGGATCTGAGCCTTGCTAAAAAGTTGCAGCCCTCCGAGTTGCAATCATCGATGTTGCAATGATCAAGATCGCCATACTCGAAGTTGAGACGCTGGATTTTCCATATACGTAGGCGTAGGCCGCAATCAACGTGCAGCACCTGCGCAATGGGCGTCTTCGGTCCTTGTTTTCCAGAAAGCATGTAGCTGGAAGTGGTCGGTCCACGGGTCCATTTGCCGTTTATCCTTCGTCGTTAGCTGATCGAGAGCCGTGGTCTCTGCGATTTTGACCAAGACCAAGTTCATGTCTGCAACTCGACTCGGCCAGAGAATGTGCGCATGGTGGAAATAGATATCCCACTTTGAACAGCATCTCGCGGTACGGCCCTGCCCTCACTCTTGTTATGTCCCTTGCATCGCTATGCGGCGATTCGCTGCCACCACGCCGTCAGAGTGGTTCCATACTTGCGTGCTTGCGTGTACCATCTTCTGCTCCTTCACCGCCCTACCGTCCCAAGAATCGCAGCACGCAGATGGGTCGACGTGATGCAGTCGAGCAGCTGACATCCATCACTCGCCACACACGCCGCATCCCACCCACACCGGCGCGACGCCCATCACCACCCGCTGCACTGCTCTCCACGCAGTCTGCCACAGCAGCGCCCTATAGGAGGAGTCCAGGCCCAACCAATCCGAGCAAAGTCGACCGTTTTATGCGGCTTCACGCAAGACGACGTCATCCGCCAGCGCACCAACCGTGGTGAGATCCAAAACGGCCAGAGTGAAGAGGCGTCGAGTGAGAGCCGATTTGGGCGACAAGTGAAGCGGCTCGTGTCGTCGAGTCTGCCGATCGTTGTCCAACTGTCCAAGTGTTCCAGAAGGCCGATTCCTACAAAATCTTATGCGCCCTCGACTGCACCCTCTGCGCTTCATCTCCAAAATCACCACCGCGGACAGACAGCACGACTCAGTCGACTGCAGCAGCACGCTTACCAGTCGCCCGCCTGACGACTGCGAAAGGACTCGAATCTCAGACACGCCGGAGAAAACGTGAGGCCATCAGATCCATCTCCCGACAAGCTGCGCCCTGGCGTCAAACGCTTCCACTCTTTGACACAGCTCACTCCCGCGAAGAATATCGACAGAAACAGCAATCAGAGCCAGATATCCCATAGCCGCGAGCGTTGCCTTGTTCGCCATCAGGTTGCACAGCAGCAGGCCAGTCCCCGTCATACCACCGCCAACCACGCCATCGAGCAGGCATCCCAAGCAATACTCCGAGTACGAGCAGAAGAGGCTCTCTGCAACACCTCGCTTGCTGCCCAATCTGGTGCCGTGCATCACACGTTGGGCTGTGCCAGAACTGCAGGCCTCACGTCATCTCACCGGCCACACTCCAATCTCTTCCCCCGGCTTCCTCCGCCGTCCCCGCCACCTTGCTAGGTCAAGGTGGCAGAGCTGAGCCCGTCGCATGGAGGCCATCGTCGAAACCTCCCTCGAAGCCACCAACTACCTCGTCGACAAACACTTTGACAAAGGCTGGGACAAGTATCAGAAATACGTCAACGGGAAGAAAGTCGAAGAGGAGGTCAAGCCTTATCGTCGCCCCCGCACTACTCGCCCATCCGACACCGCCGCCGACTACAGCGACTCGTCACCTTCCTCGACGTCTAACAACCGTCTCGGACAGAGGACGCCCGCTGCCTCCCGTGGTGTGCATTCATCTGCCGACTTCAGTGGCGGTGCCCCTCTGACCGGTGCTGTACCTCCCGCGGTCGCTGGTGCCACCCTCGGTGCGACTACCTTTGCTGCAGCATATCCATCATCAGCAGCCCGGCGAACGCATCGCAACCAGCTACCCTCACCCGAGCGCGATATAGATAGAGAGTACCGACGAGACAGCATCAGAAGTCTGCATCAAGAGAGCGAAGTCAGCGACAGAGTCCTGCGAGAATACGAGCGAGAAGTCGACGACCCAAGTCGCAGACCCGAATCCGTTCTCCCCGACCGAGATCTGAAAAAGACATCCATCAAACGAGACAGTGTCATGACGTCAGGATACAACGACAACTACACCCAAGGCGGGTACGCTGCTGAGCGTCCTCGCTCGCAGCCACCGCGCAGCAGATATTATGATGACGATGACAGCGACTATGACGAGCGCTCTGGTCGCCGATATGCGAAAGGCTCTGGCCGTGGATATGAAGATGACCGCGACTACGATCGTGTGTACGAGGAGACGGAGCGGTACAGGGGCCCTGTAAGTGCAGGACCACTGGTTGTTCGTCAACATCCCGATATGTCCTGTTGTCACTTTCGCTAATCAGTCTTCTAGCCCGCCAACCGCCCATGGGATGGAAGCCGCCGAGAGAGCTACCGATCTGGATATGACGAACCATACGGTGCTGGTACTGTAGCTCAATACCGTCGCTCAGATGGTGCGCTCGACCGCCGCGAGGAATCGTATGTCAGCCGCAGGTCCAAGTCCCGAGGCCGTGACCGAGATAGGTCGTACTCGCGCTCCCGCTCCAGGAGCCGATCTGAGGACCGCGACCGTGGTGGCATCAAAGACAAGCTCGAAAACACCTTCGACGTCAGTGGTCGTGGACTTGGTGTCGGTATTGCCGGTGCAGTTATTGGCGGACTGGCAGGCCGAGAATTCGGCGGCAAGGCGCACCGCCAGCGCGATGTCATGCTGGGAGCACTCGTCGGCGGTCTTGGAGCCAACATTGCCGAAAACAAGTGGCGTGAGTGGAAGGGCCACAAAGAAGAGAGACTGGAGCGTGAGGAGTATGAAGCCTACGGAGGGAGGGACATTGGCCGAAGCAGGAGCAATGTGAGATGATGAGCATGGAAAGTGCATTCACGACAAACCCAAGCAATTAACGAGTTGACGAAGCGATGGAAGGGCAAGCGTAGAGCTGGATATAATGCGGCGTTTCCAGAAAGTGGATGTTTCTTCTCATGGCATTGAATGCGAAGTTATGGTTCTCGTGTAGATGATTTCGACAGAAAAAATGCTTCTAGTGCAAATGACGTCTATCATATATTCACACTGTGCTTGCGCGTATAGGAGAAGGTGTGATGTGGTGTGGTCGTTCAAGGAATGTACTCTTTGCGAGCCAAGCGCCAACGCCAACTCCAGATCGACAACGCCGAGCGCTGAGCTTCATGTGACAAGTCGAACCTAGGCTTCTGCCAACACACCCACACCAACCTTACATTCCTTACATCCTTCACTTCGAAACCTACCGCCTCCTACAGCGCAACATTCCCAATCTAACCCTTCGATATCCCGTCCAACGACACCCACCCCACATCCGACCAACCACCATCTCACAGCATAGGAGACAGCAACACAACCACAACCTCGGCGGTCCCCCCAACCGCCACCACCATGCCACCCCCCAGCGGACAAGAACCGCTGCTCCACCGCCCAGAATCCCAAAACTCCGGCGAGACTGCCGCCGGCGGCATCGAGGAGGAAGACGCCCTGCTCACGGGCCAGCGCACAGGGAAACAACCCCCGGCGACCGCGGATAAGACTAGGCGATGGCGGGAGATAGGACTGTTCGTGTGGGCGCTGGTCGCGACGGCGGTGGTGGTGGTTTTGGCCGTGGTGTGGCAGCATAATCAACAGACTGGCGGCGGCACTGGGGGTCATGAAGGAGGTGGGAGTGGTAGTGGAGGTGATGGAGGGAAAGGGAAGGGGGGTAGTGGGAAGAAGAATTTGATCTTTATGGTTTCGGATGGGATGGGGCCTACGAGTTTGACGCTCACGAGGAGTTGGAGGCAGTACACGGAGCAGTTGGCGTGGGATAACACGCTCGTGCTGGATGATTATTTGATTGGGCAGAGTCGGACGCGGTCGACGAGTTCGTTGATTACGGATTCGGCCGCGGGGGCGACGGCGTTTTCTTGTGGGGAGAAGAGTTATAATGGTGCCATCTCGGTGACGCCGGACTTTGAGCCTTGCGGGAGTGTGATGGAGGCGGCGAAGAGGAAGGGGTATACGACGGGGTTGGTGGTGACGACGAGGATCACGGATGCGACGCCGGCGGTTTTTGCGAGTCATGTGAGGAAGAGGGAGATGGAGGATGAGATTGCGCTGCAGATGGTTGGGGAGACGCATCCGCTGGGGAGGATGGTGGATCTTATGATGGGTGGAGGGAGGTGTCATTTTTTGAAGAATGACACCGAGGGGAGTTGTAGGGGCGATGGCACGGATGCTGCGAAGATCGCGAGGGATAAGCATGGTTTCCAGCTGGTCAGCGAGAGGAAGGAGTTTGACAAGCTGGGCGCGAGCAGTGAACTACCACTGTTGGCGCTCTTCCCTATGGGAGACTTTCCCTACGAAATCGACAGACGATACCAAAACGACATCTACCCCTCCCTCGCAGAAATGACCAAAACCACCCTCAGGATGCTCGCCGCAGCAACAAAAGACACCGAAAAAGGCTTCTTCGTCATGATCGAAGGCTCCCGCATCGACCACGCCGGCCACGCCAACGACCCCGCCGCCCAAGTCCACGAAGTGCTAGCCTACGACCACGCCATGCAGGAAGTCCTCGACTTCATCGACCACAGCGACGTCCCCACCCTCATGGTCAGCACCTCGGACCACGAAACCGGCGGCCTCGCCACCGCGCGGCAGCTCCACGATGCCTACCCAGAATACGTCTGGTACCCCGGCGTGCTGGCCAACACCTCGCACTCCGCCTCGTACCTCTCCCGCGAGTACCACGAGCACCTACACTCCGAGAGCGAGAACCTCAACGCCTATCTGAAGAGCCTCCTGAAAGACTCCCTCGGCATCCACGACCCCAGCCTCGACGAAATCGAATCCCTCGTCACGAAACCCGAGCGCGCCGCGTACACCTTCGCCGACATGGTCTCCCGGCGCGCGCAGACGGGGTGGTCCACGCACGGCCACTCCGGCGCGGACGTGAACATCTACTCCTCCGACGCTGAAACCGCCTCCGCGCTCGTCGGCAACCACGAAAACACAGACGTTGGCGGCTTCCTAAGGGAGTATCTCGGCCTCGGGAACGAAGTCGAGAAAGTCACGGCGGAGCTGAAGAAGTTCACCGCCGCTTCTTCTTCGCAGGACGCCGAGGGGAAGGGCGGGTGGTTGGGTCCGGTGCCGGAGGAGGATGAAAGGTTGGATGGCCAGGATCATTTGGACCATTATGCGGGGGATCATAAGACGAGGAAGAGCAGGAGGACGGCGGCGCATGTGCACGAGGAGGAGAAGAGGTGTGCGGTTTGTGGGGTTTAGGAGAGTCGTGTGTGGGAGTGGATGAAGTTTCTGGTCTGGGTTTTGTGGTAGTGGGTTTCGGAGTTGTGAGCAGGAGCTACACTGTGCTGACCTGAGAAGGTATGTGCGTGGCGATTGGCGTGGTTGGAATTGGCGTTTATGGGTGATTGATGGGATACATCAGCATGGGATACCCCCTTTTCTTTCCTTCCCTTTTGATTGACAGTCCGTATCTACCTAAGAATACACACCAGCCAGTCGGTGGTAATAAATTACCTCCCATTCCCCTTCCCCGTCACATCATATCATAAAAGCAACGATCCAAACTAGCCCTCCGTCCCCCTTTCCAAGACGATTGCATCTCCGCCCAGGTACGTAGAAAGAAAACGATCTCGCACGTCTTTCAGTCTCGTCATTCTCGTGAGGAGAGTTCAGGGCAGGGTGAGCGAGTTGATGAAGAGGGTACATACATGATGTATGGACTTGTTTGGAAGCTGCACGGTACGATCCGATTCGTGACGGTGGTTCTACCAGAGGCGTGGTAACTTTGTGCCGTGCCATGCCTTGCCATGCCATCCTGCGGCACGGCTTGGGTGGACCACGCCCTTGGGAAGAGGCTGTGGATTGGGTTTCGACTTCGCCTCCCTCTCTCTCCCAGGAGGCAAAGAAGGAAAACAGGATGGAGAGCAGGGAGACGCAAACGCAGAGACCTGGGGGATTTCTGCTCTAGGACTGCTGTTTCTCGTGATTGTGGCTTTCCTTGCTCGTTGTTCGAAATGCTATGCTGATGCTAATGCTATGTCGTTTAGGTCATGTTCCTCATTCCCCTTCCTTGCATTGATATGCTATGCTGCTGACGCTCCTAAACGCCCAAAAGCTCGAATACATGCTCACGACGACCTCTCTCTTTCCTCGCCGAAACGCCCACAACTCCTGACACGAAGCACAATGCAAACCCACCGAAAAAGAGCCAGCCAGGATTCTCTTCAAGATTCCAGTGGTTTCCGGGCGTAGACGAGTCGTCTGGACGAAGTTTCGTCAGTCATCAAATCAGGCTGAAAAGGAGAAGATTGCGACTTACACCTCATGATAAACATGCCTCTTCCGATCCCTCAGCGCCCGTCGAATCTCCTTGAGCCAGTCGGCGACTTGGGCGGGCGTCCACTACACCACAACCCACACATTAGCCATCAACCATCACCACAACCGCCATCATCTCTCCCAGGAATAGGACCTTACTCACCCCCAAAACCCTCGTATAAGGCGCCATAACCCACCCCTCCATCCCCTCCTCCCAATTCAACAAATTCCACCTCCCAATCTCCTTCAACGTCAGATCACTACTCCAAGGCCCAATCGGCCACTTGAACCTCCTCTCCACGACCCCCTCAAACCCGGCCTCGCGGATGAGTCCCGCCATATTCTCCGCAATCTCAAACGTCTTGCCGGTGCGGTGCGCGCACTCGAGCGCATTGCGGCTCCACCGCGCCAGCGTCGCGTCCGGGGAGAGCGTGCCGTCGGCGGAGCGGTTGTGGATGCTCCATTCGACTTGCTCGATCCAGCCGCCGGGTTGCAGGTGCGAGAGGCATTGTTTGTAGAGGGCGGGCCAGTCGGTGATGGAGCCGAAGAGGCCGCGGATGTGGATGAAGTCGAAGGTGGATAAGGGGTAGGTCCATTCGGAGCACATGTCGTCGATTTCGAAACGGCAGTTGTCGGGTTGCATGCCTGGTTGGACGGGGGAGAGGTCGGTGCCTATTACGTCGGCGGAGGGGAATTTGTCCGCTATGTCGGTGGCCCAGATGCCTGTGCCGGTTCCTGGGGGAAAAGGGTTAGGATGGTGTTTGTTGGAGTGGATGCTATTCTTACCGAGATCAAGGATGCTTTTCGGGTCTTCGATGGGTGCCAGGTAGAGTTGGTCTTTGAGGGTCATGATGCAGAGGTGATGGCTGCAACGTCAGTTAGATCAAAAGGCTGTAGGTCGTAGATCCTTACACAATAGCCTCATGATTGTTCTGCTTCTCATCGTTCGGCTGCCAGTACTCGCCATCCCCTGAATACGATTAGCAGGTCATCATTGTCAGAGATCAACACACCCACGATAAGCATGATACGTCCTCCCATTCTCATACCGATACATCGTCGTAGTCGTCGCCAACGTCCGTCCCCTAACGCTATTCTCAGCAGAGTTCGACATCTTGCCACAGCAATCGATCACAAGAAGACTGCATGCAGGAAGGAAGGAGGAAATCACGAACGAAGAATAACTCTCCCCATCATTCCTCCACACCCCATCTTCACTCTCAAACGTCGAATAAGTATCGTCCTTGCACACCACACTCGTCAGCACACAGAAACATCTCTCCTCCGCCATCAAACATGGCTGCATGTCTCAACGTCAAACGAATGTGGAAAAGGAGAAAGGAGCAGTCCGGCTTACGATGGGGATGGATGCAGAGTTCTGCCCGGAGCCAGTGTCGGAACTCATTGTTCCTGACGAGAGGTGTGGAAGCCAACCTCACGCCAGATCAGACCGTGTGGTGATTGATTCTTCGAGTCGATCGATGGGGATCCTTCCAGTGGCGGATGCGTGCTACCGTAGGCTTCCAGCCATAAGTTTCGATCCGTTCGCTCGGGTCGTCGTGTGGCTTGGAGCCTTGAGAAAGTAGGTCGTGTGATCCCGACGGAGTGGGTAGATGTCAGAGGTAAAGTGGAAGTATAAACCAAATTTGTGGAGCTGAGAGCTCGTGATGAGGAGATGGCAGGATCGCAAAGTCGTATGTCCTCCTCGTAGGATTCCTGCTTGTAGGGTTGTGTTCGGTGAGGTGAGGTGAGCAGAGAGGTAGGTAGGTACCTCTAAAAGGCGGGCCCAGGTATGTGGGTTGACAAGCAAAGCTACTTCCTGCTACCCTGCTCGACGGTTCCCTCCTTTCGATGAAGTGCTGGCGGGCTGGCGTCCATGCAAGGGTCGCTGTTTTCTCCGTTCAGATTAGATTATCTTCGCCCTGTCATTGTCGTAGCCGGGGTGAGTGAGTGGGTGGGTGACTTTCGAAAGCCACATGAAACTCATCCGTCAAAGAAACGTCTCCGCCATCGAGTTTCGACCTGTCCCTTCTTTACGCGCTCGGAGAGTTGCAGATACGTGCTCGAAAGCTAGCGTCCACGGAGCTTCCTGCCGTTTCAATCGACAAAGAAGTCTCGTCACAAATGAACAGCCAAAAGCACCATTCAATCACTCACTCATCACCAGGAAAGAGAAAGAGACAAACAAACTCCCACCTCACCTGCCCCATCTCCTCGCCCTCCCACACACTCAAAAAACCACACCCGGGCGCCGGTGCAGCGGCAACGACACCATGCAGCTAGAGACGCACCATGCACGACGTGCAGCTCCGGTGTCCCCAACCCCCCGGACTCGGGACATCGATTCGCGCAGGACAGGCCTCTGCATGCGCGACGCTGGTTCCGGCAGGGTGGGCATTTTTGACGGGTGTCAGAGCCGTTGTTTATTCATGCATGCATGCATATACGAAGATGCAGATGCATGGGGGAGATGAGATGCGATGTGTTGGCGTTTTGTGAGGGAGAGAGGAAGAAGAGGGGGAATTCGACTGCGTCCACTCGGAAGGTACGAGAGCTGTCTGCCCTCAGAGTCGGGACGAGTCCGATGTGCTGGGATTCTGGTTTTGATACGAGGCTCGTCAATCCCCTCTGATGGAAGTCAACATGTACATTATCATGATTGATGAAGGCCATGTCAGGCTTTCAACGTCGCCGTCGCCGGAGAAATCTCCTCTCCAAAACGGCCCCCCCATTTCACCCCTGCTGCCCTCCTCAAACCCCATCTCCATCTCCGTCAATGAACTGCCCCTACTCCATCAAACGCGGTGATAGAGACGACTCTGGAACAAAGAATGTCCATGTAGTCCATCAAGCCCCAACAAACCATCCTGACTTCACATCCCGAGCCACCTCCCCCAAAACACACCTGCATCCCATCCCATCGTCCTGTCTCGGTTCCTCTCGGCACCTAAACTCATCCGCCTCAACCACGAACGCAAGCGTAATGCGCTGGCAGAAACGCTATCTTAGTCCCAAGCAAGCTAGAAAACAACCTGAACCAAAAGATTCAGAATCAGAAAAACATCCGATGTTCTCTGCACATGCACATGTAACAATTCATTCCGAGTCCCTCGCTATCGATCCCTAACTGATTTCCGTCCGGTTCCCTTCACACACGCTGTCGCTTTAGCCTCAAAAACACAATTCTCCCTTCATGCCGCACGATAGCCTATAGCCCATGTGCTCCGCGTGATCCCCTTCCTTTCCGTAGCAGAAGTATGAATTAGATACAACCTCCCAAAGTTCTTCCGTGACCGCGCTTTTTGTCGCTCCCCATAGCCACGCTTTTCCTCCCACCTGATCAAAACGCTGCAAAGGTATAAAAGAGTGAGAATACCACCGCCCTTCGTTTTGCCTTCCCCGGATTGAATCCCATCACTTGCAATGCCGAATCAAACGCCTCGCTCGCCAGCTCAAGCAAGCAAATCAGTAAAACGCCCCCCTTGTTGCTTCGTTGTCGTTTTGCACACCGCCCTTTTGTATCCGTGTCCGTATCCGTCCCCTCTGCCACACGCTTGTTGTTGGTACAGCCAGACCGACGGCCTAAAAGCCGAGATAAGATATAGAGATTTTGATGCAAGGGTATCCAACCACACCGCCGCCGCCACGTATTTGATCGATGCTTTTTTTGACCTTCCGCCCCCTTTCCACACTGAGTCGACCAAAAGCTGAGACATTGGCCGCCCCTCGTCTATAGTAGTTAACATGCAGTCTGCCGTCCCAGAGTCCAGTGAATCCTTGGCGAACCGAGACTGCCGTCTGATGCACTCCTGCCACCTCCGCCATGCGCCACCACGGAATCATGTGGTATTCGAATATTAAGGATGCCCTGGTGGCTTTCTGCTGCTGCTGATCCCCGGATCCTCTTCCACCACAGGCGAAGGCGACCGCACCGTTCCGCTTCTCAAAGCTTCCCTCTGCGCCGCTGCATCTGTTCCTGCATCTTTGCCGCTGAGCGCCGATGCGATCTGTGCCTGGGGTATCGCCGACTTGGGCGATAATGAAAGCGCTCGCTGGAGATCGCTCTGTTCTTTCGCCTGCTTGTCGCGCAGATGCTGTTCGTCCTCGTCGCTGCTGGGGGGCGTTTCTTCGTCCGGACGACCTCGTGCCGCACTGCTGTCCATGCTCTCTCGCCTCAGTCTGTCGGCCTTATCCTTGAGCACCTTGGCTTCCTCAGCTGCACGCTGCGCTCGCACCTGCTTTCGCCACATGCCCGCATATCGGCCTTTCTTGGCTAGCAGCTCGAGATGAGTCCCCTTCTCGGCGACTTTGCCCTCGTGCAAGACAAGGATTTGATCGCACATGGTGATTGTACTCAATCGATGCGCAATGACCAGCATGGTCCTGCCTCTTGACAGCGTCTTGAGCGCTTCTTGGATGTGCTCTTCCGTTTCGGTGTCCAGCGCCGCAGTTGCCTCATCCAGCAAGATGATGCGAGGGTCTTTGATGATTGTCCTCGCAATGGCAACTCTTTGCTTCTCTCCACCAGAAAGTCGCAGCCCTCGCTCGCCAACTTTGGTCTCGTATCCATCTGGAAAGCTCATGATCTTGTCGTGGATACTGGCTGCCTTGCACGCCTCGTACACCTCCTCGTCTGTGGCCGATTGTCTGGAGTACTTCAAGTTGTACATAAGAGTCTCATTGAAAAGGACGGTGTCCTGTGGCACGACGCCGATGTGCTTCCTCAAGCTGTCGATGGTCACGGTCTTGACATCGTGCCCGTCAACTTGGATGGTACCCGACGCCGCGTCGTAGAACCGGAACAAAAGCCTGAACACCGTAGACTTGCCGCCACCAGACTCTCCAACCAAGGCAGTAGTAGTACCTGGTCGGCAGGTGAAGCTCAAGCCTTGCAGTGCCGGCTTTCGATTATCGTATGAAAAGTGGACATCATCATACCGGATCTCGCCCTCGCAGGATGGCATCTCGCCAGCATCGGGGCTGTCAACCACAGTCGGCTTCTCCTTGAACAGCTCCAGCATACGCTCAGAGTTGATCATGTTGTTTTGGATCATGCGATAGAAGGTGCCGAAGAAGTTAAGAGGACCTTGAAGCTGCGTCATGTAAGTTAGTAGGATGACAAAGTCACCGGCGCTGCGAAGGCCACTGGTGACTTGGTAAGCAGCGATGAAGCACGCAATGACCAAACCCATCATGAAGACAAGGTTTTGAATCGTGTTCATCAGGGCGAGCGAGAAGGTGACCAGGTACTCGGCTTTCTGATACTTCTTCACCGCATCGCGATACCGATTGAACTCGTACGCCTCGGCATTGAAGTACTTGACCGTTTCGTACGACATCATCGAATCGTTCTTGACGGCATCCTCCTCTCTGCTTGCGTTTGTCGCTTGGCGGCGAATCTCTGCACGCCAAGAAGCGATACGTATGGTGATGTAGACGTACCAGAAGGTAACTACTGCGATCACGAGAGCGTAGTAGGCGTCGAAGCGGACGAGGAAGTAAACCAGAGCCACGCCGAGATCGATCAGCATGGGCAGGACGTTGAAAGTAACGGACTCCAGAAAGGTATTCAGAGAGGCGCCCTTTCCAAGTGCCGACAGCACCTCGCCTGTCTTCTTGCCCAAGTGGAACTCCAGACTGAGCATGTGCACGTGCTCGAAAGCTGCGACGGAGAGCTCTCGGTATGAATACTGCTCGATGGGGATCCACAGAATCTGCCTCGCGGCGCCAAGGAGCCCGTTAGATCCCTGAAACAGGCGCAACGTAACGTATATTGAGATGGCCGCCCATGGCATATAGACTGGAGCCTCGTTGCCGGCAAGAATGTCGGTGATGACACCCGCCTGCAGTGGGACGAGCAGCTGGATTCCACGCTGGACAGAGACGATGACGAAGCACAAGACGAAATTGATCTGCAGCTTTCGATCCTTGTACGGCCAAATGTATGGGATGAAGATGGCGTACGCGCGAATGTACTCCCACCAGCTGCGTGTTGGTGTCTGCTTCGGCTTCTCCCATCCAGCTGGGGCTTCAGCATGGCCGTGTCCATGGGGTCCGTGCGGCTTCCCGTTTGGCTGCGCAACAGCACCATACGACTGCGACGAGCCATTGGCGGCTCCATTCTCGGTCGAGCCGTTGGGCAACAGCGAAGTCCGCTCCTCTGGGTCGGTGGTCTCTTCAGCAGGTTTCTTCTTGACACCCTGCAGGTAGACGAAGATGGCAAAAAACCCGACGAGAGACAGCAAAAGGAAGATGCGAATGATGTCGATGGTGACTTCGGTGGCTTCCCACTCAGTCATGTCCCTGCGCAGTTCTCCACCGTTCGGATTCCCGACTCTGTGCTCACGGTGCTCGGTAGTGTAGAGTGCGAATGAGGCACCTAAGAGCACGATTTCCATGAGCAGTGCAGCAACCCATGATACGAAATGCGCAATCGTCGGAGACGGGTGCGAGTCTACCATGTGAATGAGTAGGAGAATGTAGATCATGAAAGACCCCACCAAGTAGATCTGCATCATCAGCAAGAGATTGGGGAGGCAGAGAGCTGCTCACGAGACATACCGTCGGATCCTCGCCACACCACCATCCTTCACGGCGGGCGTATATGGCATGGACGATGACCACTACGATGTTTGCACCCAGAGTGCCGACGACACCCACCGACAGCCACTCAAACAGCAGCTTCCTGGGTTTACTGAAGTCCAAATCTCTCGGTACATCCGGCTCTTTTACAGGCTGGTTGTTCTTCTTCTTGGGCAGCGGCTTGCCACCAGGACCCAGCTGGTCGGGCTGCTGGTCCAGCTCAGTATCATTACGGGCCGTGGCGATGCTTCGGACGGTGAAGGTGATGATATAGAGGAGCAGCAGGACGATTGGGTAGGCGATCTGCACGCGACCCTGGATCGCTTGGGCGGTGGGATTGGAGACCCAAGGCAGTGTGTTGTTTGCCATGATGATGGCCTTGTAGCACTGGAGCCGGCGTCGGTCCAGCGGGGCAGGATGGATTGGGAGTGGATGAAGCAGAGCAGAGGCGCCGCGTTGCCGTGTGCCCCAAGCCTCGGAGGGTAGCGACTGTGGGAGGGGATAGGTAGGGTGGGAGTCGGAGTGGTGGCCAAGCCAGGCGCAGACGGGTCTAGAGGGGCACGCAAACGAATGTCGCCATGGTCCTGCTGGGGGAAACGGCGGCGAGCGGCAGGCGGACGGGGGAGCGGTGGCAGCAGCAGCAGCAGCGGTGGTGGTGCTATGCGGTGCCTGTGTCGCGAGGGAAGTACTGGCAGGAGGGAGAGGTCGAGGGTGGCAGCTGGCGGCACGGCATTAGTGCGGCAGCAGTGTGAGTCTGGCTGCCGGCGAACCTTTGCTGGGCCTGTGCTGGGGCTTTGCAGGTGGCACAAGACAGTCGACTCCCGCCGCCGATTAGGTTTAGCGCTAGCTGCGGCTACTCCCCTACTGGTCGAGGCAGGCACCGTTCCGTCGTGCCTGCCGTCGACTCGTCCCATGCATCTGTCATGTGCGCGCCATTCACTCCGCTCTTTCCTCGCTCGCACCACCACCACATGCATTTCACGCGCATTCTTCACGCCCGCCGTGCCCCTACCACCAGCGTCTCGTGCCCCCATCTTACTTTCACCTCGCTGCTGCTGGCCGGCGGCAACGATGCGGCTCTTCCCCGACCAACGACCGCTTAACCTTTGGCCGTGTTTCCTTCTGGCGTCGCCTTCACTTCTTCACACCGCAACCGCTGCGAGTCAGCTGACCACTTCGCCTCAAACATTGCTTGCGAACCTGACACGCTCCCGATCTCTCCGATATGGCGCCCACGACTTCGATCCGCTGGATGACTTGCGTAAGGCCCTGGATGTCATGCAGACGGAATACTTTGAGCTATGGGTGGGCGCGTGGCCCTCTGCCATCGACTGGACCGCTGCCGTCATGAACACCCAAATCGTCTCCTCCATGGCCACATTCAGCCGAGCCCTTGACGACCCATCCTTACTGCCCACGTCAGACGAGGATTACGGGAATAGCGTCGGCCCAGCGCGGGACATTGAGAACGATTTGAATCGCTACTTCTCCCAGAGCGTGGCCTACTATTTCGGTGAGGATGCCTTTGCGATCCGTAACGAGGCCAATGATGATATGCTCTGGGTGGTCCTTAGCTGGCTCGAGGCCATCAAGCTCATCGACGTCCATTCCCGTCTGCACTACCATTCCCCTGGTGATGGATCGTTCAGATCGTGGCATGGCACCCAGTTCGTGAAAGCGTTCGCCCATCGAGCCCGCGTCTTCTACGATCTGGCTGCTCGAGGTTGGGATACCACCCTGTGTGGTGGTGGCATGGTCTGGAACTCTCATCTCGAGCCCTACAAGAACGCCATCACCAACGAATTGTTCATCGCAGCATCGGTAGGCATGTACCTCTATTTCCCTGGCGACCACAACCCTTCCCCTTTCATGGCTCAACATCTGAAGTCCAGCCTTGACACCCCTGATGCCGAGCCGCATGATCCTTCTTACCTTGCAGCTGCAGTACAGGGATACGACTGGCTTAAGAAAAGCAACATGACTAATACACTTGGCCTGTACGTCGATGGTTTCCACATTTCCGGGTTGAGGCGGAACTCGACCATCTGCGATGCCAGGAACGAGATGGTATATACCTACAACCAGGGCGTCCTCCTGAGCGGCTTACGCGGTCTGTGGGAGAGCACCGGCAACACCACCTACATGTTCGATGGACACGAACTGGCTCGAAATGCCATCAAAGCGACGGGCTGGCTCTTCGATCTTGACGCTGCGACTTCCAATTCTGCATGGGCCGGTCTGGGCCGCGCAGGGATCCTGGAAGAGTTCTGTGACGCCCAAGGAGATTGCAGTCAAGACGGGCAAACGTTCAAAGGCATCTTCTTCCATCATCTGACATTGTTCTGCGTACCCCTTCCTGCGCTGCCGCTCTACCCAGGGAAAACGCACGCCGCAGGGAAAGAGCTTGCGTTGCTGCATCATCAGAGCTGCCAGGAATATGCTCTATGGATAGCTCACAATGCTCGGGCCGCAGTAAGCACCAGAGATGCCGACGGCAAGTTCGGCTCTTATTGGGGAGAACAAGATGATAGCTATTTGAAGACTTCACTACCTGACGGTGCCACTGACTACCGCAATAATGCCTCGGAGTTGCTTAACTGGCCGTGGATGTCGCCAAGTGAAGGAATCGGTATTCGTCACCAAGACATAGCGCAGCAGCAGCGTTTGAAGAATGTATACGAAACCGCCCAGAATGATCGCAGCGAGGGCCTACGTACCTCGCAAGATCCCAACGATCGAGGTCGAGGACGCACTGTAGAAACGCAAGCCGGTGGCGTGGCTGTCTTGAAAGCGTTGTGGGAGTTACTATACATGCAATGAGCTAGCGCGACATTCCAGGCATGGCTGTGGAATGTCTTCCCACGAGATTGCCAAGACTCAAAGGTAAGACCTGAGAAAGAGAACTGAGTGAAAACAGTCTTCGACAAAGAACAAATACATGTCATCTATCAACATGAGGGAAACAGACACAATGGCGATCTCGCTTTCTCGCATATACGACTTGCGCCTTTCTGCCGCTCCAAGGCCACCATCAAGCGGAAGAAGACAGCCTTCTAGGAGCCAGAACCATGTCTACCGCTCAAAAGTCATCAGCATGGACACCCGACGGGAAGAAGAAGAGCGTTGTCACATCAATAGAGCCCGCTGATCCTGATCGACCGCGAAAGACTGCTACATGCTGTCAACGAGAGTTTCGACGAAGTCCCGCACCAAGTCCGCCAGAGCATCGCGATACAGCTACAAAAGACGAACCAAAGAAGAAGAAAACATCTCGACCGAAACAACAAGCTTGACGAGCAATTACTAAGGCAACGAATACCCGCAAACCTTGCTGGATGCCGCAACGCGCACAGGTCCGCTCGAAGGACGTCGTACAATAGGGCTCCAACATCAAGTTTCGAGACCGCTAGCCAGCTGAGCGCAGCTGTCACCCTCTACAGCTAGCCATGCGAAGCTTCAAAACAATGAATAAGCTGCCATCGCGCGCATCTCACGCTTCACCTTGCATACTGTGCCAACGACTCAACCCTCCAGCACGAATACCATGGCCGAGTCGAAAGAAGAAGCACAGCAACAACCCATCACAACCTCATTCGACAAATTCTCGGCCGTCTTCGCGCATCGCAACGTCGCCAACACTGCCAAACACCTCATCCTGTACATCAAGCCCGATTCACGAATCCTCGACATAGGCTGCGGCATCGGCTCCATCACCATCGACCTCGCCCAACGAGTGCCGAAGGGCTGCGTCGTAGGCCTCGACATCAGCGAAGGTAATCCTTAAATCCACCACCACAAACGCTCTCTCTCCGCCTATACCAACACCCAAACCAGAATCCATCAAAACCGCCCGCGCCGCCGCCCAAAACCTCAACATCACCAACATAACCTTCCACACCGCCTTCGTGTCCGACCTCACCAACCCCACCATCTTCCCTCGACAAACCTTCACCATCGCCCACCTCCACCAAGTCCTCCTGCACATCCCCTCCCCAACACAAACCCTCCAGCACATCCTCCCCCTCCTCATCCCGAATAGAAGCCTGATCTCCACCGTCGACTCCGCCCACCTAACCTCCACACCCAGCGGCCCAACCATGCACGAAAACTTCACCCGCTTCCAAGCCTCTTCCCCAGGAGAAGTCTTCGGCGCCGGCACAATCCACCACGTGTGGATGCACGACGCCGGGATCCCCTGGGAGTGCATCGAGACGGGGGTGCAGGGGGTCAATGTCTTTGGGGAGGGGGAGGAGGCGCGGGGGAAGAAGCGGGCGGGGATGGAGGGGTATGTGGGGATTGCGAGGCAGAGGGGGGAGTGGGAGGAGTTTTTGAGGGAGTTGAGGGCGGAGTGGGAGGGGTTTGTGTCGATCCGGCGGGGAGGGTGACGGGGAGCGATAGTTGGTGTTTGGGGTTTTTGCGGTAGGATAGAGATGGGTTTGGGGGTTGCTCCTTGAGGACTTTTCAATGAGAAGGGCAAATGCTGATATGAAAGCTCTCTTTCTCATACCTGTGTGACGATCGAGTAGAGTCTCTGAGGAAAGGGGCTAGAAATCTTTTGGGTTTGGATTTTTATCAGGAGAATGCTCCTCTCTTTCTTCCCGTGCCTATGTTGGTCTTCGATGAGTAAGTGCCATGAGAAGGTCCAGTGTAGAGTGGGGCTCGAAAATACTCATTGCAAAATTGGTCTACTCTGTGTCTTGCAATGGTAGCAGGCGGAGACTGTTCCTCGATGTTGCAGGGGGTGCTGTTAGCATTGGCAATGTTGAGGCAGAGGATATGGACAAGACAGGAGTAGGGGCTGCCAAGGAGACGGGAATCGAAAAGTCGTGTTGTATGTCGAAATCACCTCACTTATGCCAATCTACAGTTCATCAAACTGCCGTTATACATCCCTTTGTCTGACTACCTCCGTGTGACGTCGTCCACAGCATGCAGTATCTATACAGTCTCCCTTGCCATCTCTTTTTCTCTCTACTGGGTGCCAGACTGGACGATCTGTGGCGGGCTGCCAGTCTTTATCGCACCGGACGAAGACCCACAAGCCTCGATGGACTTAACAACGCTCACTGATTCCTTGTCTCCTGGAACGACCTGGCCGAAGACGACGTGGCGGCCGTCTAGCCATGAGGTGATGACGGTGGTGATGAAGAATTGCGAGCCGTTGGTGTTGGGGCCCGCGTTAGCCATGGAGAGGAGGAATGGCTTGTCGTGCTTCAGCTTGAAGTTCTCGTCGGCGAACTTCTCGCCGTAGATGGACTTGCCGCCGGTGCCCTTGCATTGTCGTTAGTTGAGTCGAGAATAGTTATGTCAAGGATAGCATACGTTTCCACGAGTGAAGTCACCACCCTGGAGCATGAACTCGGGAATCACACGGTGGAACTTGGAGCCAGCGTAGCCAAAGCCCTTCTCGCCGGTGGAGAGGGCACGAAAGTTCTCGACAGTTCGTGGGACGACATCTCCGAATAGCTCAAAGTTGATGCGGCCCTCGCGTGCTGTGGTATGTTAGTCGTATTGCTTGATAGACGGCCAACAGTCTCTCATTGCATTGCAGCATGACATACGCTTGTTCTCGGCGTCCTGGCTGAGGACCTTGCCGTTGGCGTCGGTCTCGAGCTTGGGACCGGTCCAGGCACAGTCGAAGTAGGCCTTGATGACCATGTTGGCGGACGAAGCGTGAAAGGAGCGGTTGAAAGTTGGCTGCTGGCAAGCTCTGAAGGCCGGTCTGGAGGCGTGGAGGGAGTTCTTGAGGAGGGAACCCGCCGCCGACGAACGTGCAAACATGGTTGCTCAAAAAATGAGGGCGGGGCAGTTGAGGCAGCGCGGGGCAATCTGCAGAACGTCAACCCGGCCGTCTCCATACCGACGAGCCTCCGAGCGCAGCTATAGGCTTCTTGGCGAGCAGCAGCTGGTGTGCACCCTCCGAGACAACCAGTCCCCGTGAGATGATGACGGCGGGATGCATCTCTGGGAGGAGCTTGTGCCCGGTGTGGTCCGATCTGGACTTACATGTTGTTACAGCTGTGGGAAAGCAGCGCGGACTAGGCATTGAGCTTTAGCATACTGTTTCCACCGAAAGGGGGTGCCCAAAAGCTTGCATGGGGCAATGAGATGATACATACCTATTGTACAGTAATTGCAAGGCCGTGACAGATCCAAATCAGATGGAAAGAATCGACCCGGAACGTATTGGAGATTGTTTTGGATGAGAGATGTCTTCAGAACAAATCTAGTCTTCACGTACTCCCGCGATTCAGGGCCGAGGCGGAAGCTGCCGAGCCGACTCAGGCCAGTCGTCAGGAGAAGCCGCTCTCCACAAAACAACGCCCAAAGAAACAACGAAGCTATTGAGCATCGCCAACCCGTGCGCATTTGTCGCCACGCTGCTGGCACTGAGCTGCTGCTCCCCGACTCGGCACAGCATCACGTTCATACGAATATACCGCGATCATGGATCTCAACAGCCTGCGCGATCAGGTCAGCAACCTGACGCTCTACGACCTGAAAGCTGGCGTCAGGAAAGTACAGAATGGTATGCATTGCGGAGGACAGGACGGAGGCTGAGAGCTGACGTCTGCGTATAGCTGTCATGAACTACACCGAGATGGAAGCCAAGGTGCGAGAGGCGACTAACAACGAGCCGTGGGGTGCTTCCTCGACCATGATGCAGGAGATCGCCAACGGAACCTTCAATTAGTATGCGGTCAACCCATGTGCTCGGCGATGCGACACTAACCAGATTGCAGTCAGCTGCTCAACGAGATCATGCCGATGATATACAAGCGCTTCACCGAGAAGTCGGCAGAGGAATGGCGGCAAATCTACAAAGCCCTTCAGCTGATGGAGTTCCTGGTCAAGAACGGCTCGGAGCGTGTCATTGACGATGCTCGCTCACACATGTCGCTCTTGAAGATGCTGCGGCAGTTCCACTACATCGACCAGAACGGCAAAGACCAGGGCATCAACGTGCGAAATCGAAGTAAAGAGCTGGTCGAGCTTTTGAGCGATGTCGACCGGATTCGGGCGGAGAGGAAGAAGGCTCGATCTACAAAGAACAAATATGGTGGTGTAGAAGGAGGAAGTGGTCTGGGCTTTGGGCCTGGCAGCGGATCGAGCAGCAGATACGGTGGCTTCGGCAGCGAGAGTGGCGGATACCCGTCATCATACGGCGGTGCCCAGCGGACTGTCTACGGAGATGGCGGCGGGTTTGGGGGTGAGACCAATGACTACGATGAAGGACCTGGAGGCAGAGGCGGTGACACATACGAGGAGTATGATGAATACGACGACGGTGGTGCACAGGCTACTCCTGGCAGACGGAAAGCCGACGCTCTTGCGAAGGCAAAGGCGAAGAAGACTGAGCCACCCAAACCGAAGGAGCCTGAAGTGGACTTGTTCGACTTCGGCGATGAGCCAGCTACGACTGCAGCCCCAACAATCCCTGCGCCATCTTCATCGGCTACTTTGACTTCACCAATAGTAGCAGGTGACGACGACGATTTTGACGACTTCCAATCTGCCACACCAGCAACGACTACTCCAGCCGCGTCGACTATTCCCAGCATTCCCAAGCCGAATTACAGCTCCATTCCTCCGCCAGTCTCAACTACATCATCCAACACCCAGTTCGCTCAGCCAACGCCACAGGGTGGAAATGCAAACTTCGGCAACATCTTCTCCACCACATCACCACCTCCAAGCAGTGCAACGTCATCGATGTCCGCAATGTCCCCTCCATCGATGCACGCACAGAAGCCCTCCGGATACCAGCCAACTGGACCGAACTACTTCACCTCTGTTAATGTCAATCAAGGCCAACAGCCTGCTGCAGCTTCCAGCTCAGGAGTAACATCGCCTGCAGCAGGCATTGGCAGCCAGCCAGCGAAGAAGTCGGGAGGCGGTGATGCTTTCGCTAGTCTGTTGGCAGGCAGTGGCGCAAAGAAGAATGCTCCGGCTCAGAAGGGCCTAACGATCGCAGACATGGCGAAGCAAAAGAGTCAAGCAGGTCTGTATGGAGCAAACGCGCCTGCAGCCATGGCCGCTCCTCAAGGCCAACAGAAGCCGAGCACAGGAAGCAGCGGAATGGATGACCTCTTGGGATAAAGTAAAAGTTGGCACGAGCATTTTGTCATGATAGATACCGGTAAAGAACGCATCTCAAATGTTCTGTATCTCTATGTCCTTCAAGTCGCTCCGTCAAGTCTGAAGAGGGATGCCAAGATTTTGTGGCCCGAGCGCCTGGCCCGCACAACCCGCGAATTTGAAGACGACCGCCAGACTTCAAGCGACGACCGACTCACGACGACGAAATTTGCAGGCGAAGGAGCCACACGACCACACCACACCAATCCTTCACTAACACACAGCCAAAATGTCGGGTGGCAGAGGGTACGCATGGCCACAGAGATGAGCGCGAGGAGCAGGCACTAACAGGAGATTCTTTCACAGTCGCGGATCGCAGTCCGGTAACAAGCTGAAGATGACTCTCGGTCTTCCAGTGTACGTCCCTCATCGAATACCTCTCCCTTCGAAATACTCGAACGTCTAACGCAGACCCCTCGAAAAAGATGAGGAAGAGTGGAAGAAAATGAGGAAAGAGGCAGCAGAGACTGACAGAAATCCAGCGGCGCAGTCCTGAATTGCTGCGACAACTCGGGCGCCCGTAACCTCTACATCATCTCGGTCAAGGGCTTCGGCGCGCGTCTCAACCGCCTCCCCGCCGGCGGCGTCGGCGACATGGTCATGGCGACCGTCAAGAAGGGCAAGCCGGAGCTGCGCAAGAAGGTCATGCCGGCGGTCATTGTGCGGCAGAGCAAGCCGTGGCGGAGAGCGGATGGCGTCTACCTGTATTTTGAGGACAATGCGGGTGTGGTGAGTGAAGAATACACTTTGATATGAGGGGTGGGGTTTTGGGATGGAAGCTGATTGTGGTGGTATAGATCGTCAATCCGAAGGGTGATATGAAGGGTTCGGCTATCACTGGTCCTGTGGGTAAGGAGGCTGCTGAGCTTTGGCCGGTGAGTACACGAAAAGAGGAATGCATCACACGAGGACAGAACGGCGAACTGACTTGTACATTTCACAGCGTATCGCCTCCAACTCCGGTGTCGTGATGTGAGCAAAGCCTGCTTCATTGCTTCTGGGAGAAATTGGGGAGACGTTTTCGATGCATGGGAGAGGGAAATACCGGCGTTGTTAGCAGCTAGCTTCGGGGTCGTCTCTATACAGACAGACAAGACTCTTATGCGCCTACTACTATGAAAGAGGTCTGCGCTGGTCGGTCTCACGAATATGATTTCTTCCTCGGCTGAGCACATTCTTCCTCCACTCGACCTTGCCGCCTCGATTACACTCACACACGGACGTATCCGCATTCAATCCTTCAGAAAACCGGCAGTCAACTGGAATGGAATTACAACAAACACTTCAGACGTTCAAGCCACGAGATCGACTATCGGAGACACATCCTACCACCTACACCTCCCCATCTCCCTCACAAACCTACTCCATATAACTAACCGTCTTCAACTTCAAAAACTCCTCCATGCCCCACTGCCCATTAAACCTGCCCCAACCACTCTTCCCGACACCCCCATGCGGCAACAACGCCTCATCATGCACCGTCATACTATTCACATGCACCGCACCACTATCCACGCCCCTCGCGATCTTCAACCCCCTCGCCAAACTCTCCGTGAACACGGCCCCGGACAGCCCGTACTCGGTGTCGTTGGCCAGGTCGATGGCTTCCTCGTCGCTTGAGATGGGGATGAGGGAGACTGTGGGGCCGAAGGATTCCGTGTGGAAGATGTCCATTTCTCTAGTTATGTCTGTGAGGATCGTGGGGCGGATGCGGTACGGCGAGGTTTCTTGGTCGTTGGTGCCGGCGCCGTGAAGGATCCTGGCTCCCTTCGCCAGGGCGTCCTCGCGGAGGGCCTGGTTCTTCTGCACGCCCGGCTTGGCGATGAGGACGGGGGCGTCGGCATCCGCGGCGTAGATTTTGTCCGCGGCGTCTTTGAGGGCGATGGTGAAGGGTTCGAGGATCTCCCGGGCCACGAGGATGCGTTCCGTCGACATGCAGATTTGACCCGCGTGCAGGAAGGCGCCGAGGGCGCATTGGAAGGCCGCGTGGGGGATGTTGGCGTCGGCGCAGACGATGGCGGAGGCTTTGCCTCCCAATTCCATCAGGACGGGTTTGAGCTCCTTGCCGGCTTTGGAGGCGATGAGGGAGCCGACGAGGGTGGAGCCTGTGAAGTTGACTTTTTTGATGGCCGGGTGTTCGATCAGGAAGTTGGTGATTTCTGCGGCGTCGGAGGGCCGGTGGTAGATGATGTTCAGGACGCCGTCAGGGAGGCCGGCTTCTTGGAAGATAGAGCCGATGGCCCAGTAGGTTCGGGGGGAGAGTTCGGGGCCTTTGACGACCGCCGTATTGCCTGCCGCGAGGGCGTAGAGGAAGGAGCGCACGCCGAGGATGTACGGGGCATTCCAAGGGGCGATGCCCAGGATGACGCCGTAGGGTTCTTTGAAGATGAAGGCGCCCTGGCCGGGGGTTTTGGTCGGCGGGATGATGCCGTGAATGTCAGCGGCGCGGCCGGCGACGTCGCGGATGTTGTCGATGGTGGTGTCGATGTTGAAGTCGGTGAAGGGGCGGAGGGCGCCCGTTTCGCGCTGCATGTAGGTGGCGAGTTCGTCGCGGCGTTGGGACATGAGGTCCGCGGCTTTGAGCATGATGGTCTGGATGGTGGAGGGTTTGGTCTGGCGCCAGGTTTTGAAGGCGGTTTGGGCGGCGTCGACGGCTTGTTGGGCTTCTTTTTTGGAGACGGAGGAGGAGGGCCAGAGGGGGGCGTTGTCTGTTGGGTTTTGGACGTCGAAGGTCGTGCTTGTGGTTACTTCTTTGCCGTTGATCCAGAGGGGCACGGGGCCTGAGGGGGTGCCGTTGGTTTGGGCGGGCATTTTGAATTCTTTCTTGGTTTGTGTGATGCTCTTGAGTTGTATGTTGGAAGTTGGAGAGTTGTTGGTGAGATTGTCGTCTCACGCGAGACAAGCTGAGGATCTCTTTTCTCTTGGATATTGGCAGTCTCCACTCACAAACCCCACCTGTTCGAGATGTCCGACTCGTACAATTTCTTGATGATTAGCAATTCAGATCACGTTTCCTGATGACAATATCAAATAAAGGAAGACCTTTTTGACTGTGACGTCCACACAGCTCCATTTTATATACCTCTCATCCCTACATCACCTAACCCCAAGTCAAACCCTAAGGTACCCGACTCCACGAGCCGCAGCACCCACCATGAAATCCTCCACGACTGCCTTATCAAGCACACATGTACGCCATGTGCTAGGGGTAAGGTCTGTAATGCAGAGCGGAAGTGAGCAAACCCCCGCAGTCGTTTTCGACTTCAACTTCGGCAGTTCAGGACGTAGGTTTGAGCTGACCAATGACTGTTGTTCCGTCGATTTGTTGCACACAGGTGCAGGCATGTTCTTGTCAATGTTGCTGTGCTTTTCGCTAGGCATATGTCAATGTTTGGAGAAACCTTGTTGGTGACGATGTCATTGTTGCTTGGGAACCTTGGAAGGTTGTTGGACCTGAGTTTTGCCAGGGAAGGCTGAGGAACCAGAAGTCTAAAATTCGCTGTTCTTTCGGGTGCGAGTGACGGGGTGATTCGGGTACATAAATGTTTTATAAAGCATGCTGGTATATGACGATGATGTCTGAAAGGACCAACTCCTCAGAGGACTGTGCAATTCGAGATGTTTCTCACCATGCCACAGTCCTGACCTCACCCGTAGCATCATCCATGTCGGTGTAGGTACCACTCTCACCATCCTTGCCCAGCAACGTCAAGCGCACGGCATTGATCGCACCCTTTGCGAGCTCGCCTGGTTTGTGGTTTGGAGGTGCACCTTGCCCGTAGTTGTTAAGGTTCGTTGCCTTGAGATCGAACGTCAGCACTGAATCTCGAGGTTTTGCTCCGAGTGGGAACCTACTCTGAACCCTGGACAGCAGGCGTTGATTTTCATCCCAGGACAGAGATGCCAGTAGTAGAGCATGATCATGTTCAGCGCGGCTTTGCTGCTGGAGTATGCGGGCCAAAGGGCGTTGGATCGCTTGGTGGCGTGTCCCAGGCTGCCGAGTCCGGTGGACATGAAGATGATGCGTGGGTTCGAGGCTTTCTCAAGCAGAGGCCTGAAGTCGTCGGCGGTCTGGGCTGTGCCGGCGACGTTGGTGTGCACAGCCTGCATGATCAAGTCTGAGATCGGAATCTTATTGAGGTCATCTTTGTCGGGGGCAATGCCGGCCTGAAGTAAGAATTAGCGACTTTGCATGGAATCTGGGAGTCTTGCCATGTTCATACGTTTTCGTGGAGGACATCTAGGCGTCCGAATTTCTGGTCGACCTCTTTCACAGCCTTGGCGATGGAGTCATTGTTGTTGACATCGATCTCGAGGAACTCGGCGTGTGTGAGCCCTTGGCTGTGCAGGTCTTTGACAGCTGCTTCGCCCTTGGAACGAGTTCTTGCACCGATCAGTACGTGGAACCTGTCTGGGTGGTCTTTGAGAAGCTTCTTGGCGATCTCAAAGCCCAAGCCTGTGCTGCCGCCGGTGATCAGGACGATTTCTTTGTCGAGCGGTGCCATGATGATTTGCTGGTCTTCGACTTCTTGATTGATGGACTTTTGCTGAAATGAATGCTTTGCATTATATGTGTTGTTCAATGATACTTGACACTGGCTCTATTGGATGCATTACCTCCGTGATATTATCCATGATGCGTAGAGCATATCAAGCGACGAGGAACAGCCTGAAATGCTAGCCATTCAATGGCAAGTATTTGTCCTTCGTACGTGCGAAGTCTCGTGAAGTGGAGTATGTAGGTGAAAGCATCGGATATAGAGGGGACATATATGAACCGATAGCCCCATGGCAATGAATATACCCAGACGACGCGCGATTCATGCGTACTGTATCACGGTGATAATGAGATCCGGTTGTCCATGCGCTGGCGGGTTCTTTGTCCTATCTGCGTGGCTGCTGCCATGTGCTCCTCGTGGCAAGTTCTGCGTGACACGAGCTGGGAGTTCCTTGGTCAGGGGTCGGACGACGTGAGGTCGTTCATCGTCAATGTCGCCAGCTGGCTGGATATGGTGGTGGTGGTTGTGGCAGTGAGGGAGAGGGACGAGGGATTTGCTGCAGTCTAAACGAGGCGGATGTTTTGGTGACGCCATCAAGCGAGAAGCTAAATTGATGAGCGCCATCGCGGCTGGGAGCTCACAGAAGAAACAAGGCACTCGTCGCCGGCTTCTTGGCCACCAACCCGCGCCAAAGAACCTCGTCCAGCTGGATGTCAACAACCCCTACAGCTGATCAGCTTGTTTCTTCCTCGGCACCACTGCACAGCCCGTGAAGAAGGAGAGAAGCAGCAGGCGGCAGATTTGACCGCTGGACACCTACTGCACTAGCGTCGATACAGCTCCAGCCTGCCGCGTCGCCAGCAAGCTGTGGCTCATCGCCCTCGGGTCAGCCATTCGAGCTATCCATTTGGCGTTTCGCCTGTCCAAAACACCGCACCTCTGGCCAACTTCGCCTGCTCCCCTCCCACTCTTCCACCCACCCCTCCGCTCGCCGCCCTGCGCGCCACACGCTCCTTACATCTACGCCCCGTTTCCTGCGACTTCTCACCTCACCATTCACCACGTCGTCGGCGATTGCGTCGGATCCAGCAGCTACCAACATCCCCGGTCCTGGCCCAAGCTTACCTCACTTCGCGAGTTGGCCTGAACGACGCCAGCTCCGCAACCTTTACTCCAACCTGCCAAGCTGTACCAAGTAGCCAGCGCCAGCATGTTGGAGGGCACCGCCGGTCGGGCCCACGAGTTGAAGGTGCAGGGCGCTGTCGAGGCGGCACAGGAGGGAGCTGTCGACCCGCAGCAGGCCGAGAAGACGCTGGCACAACACGCCCGTGCTGCCGGTGCCGCGACCTTCGAGTTCAATCCTGATGCCAGTCCAGAGGAGAAGGCGGCACAAGCGAAAGAGGTGAGTGGAGCCGTGAGGAAGTGGAGGGAGCATTGGACTGACATTTTTCACAGCGAGCGGGTCCACGACTGCATAGAAAGCACAAGACTGCAGCTCTAGTCACTGATGCTGACGATGGCGAAGACGCCGGCTACGATCTACCTCCTCCCAGCAAAGACGGCGTCATCGCCAGCCCACCCACTACGAACGGAACCGCCAATGGCAACATTGTCAAGGAAGAAGATGAGCACTTTGAAAAGGTGGGATGGGCACCGAGATTCGGCAACCCAGGCTTGAAGGATGACGACGGCACATTGGCAGACCACCAGACCTTCCTCGAGGGCAAGCTGGACGACAAGTTCTTCGGGGACTGGTACCACAATGCCGCAGTCATCATCTTTGCCTGTTTGGCATCATGGACTGTGGCCGTTCTGGGAGGTGGTTTGGGCTGGATCTTCATCGTCATGGCTGCGTGCGGAACATACTACCGGACATCGCTTCGCAGAGTAAGACGCAACTTTCGGGACGACATTACCCGCGAACTCGCGAAGAACAGGCTCGAGACTGACACCGAATCTCTCGAATGGATCAACAATTTCATGGAGAAGTTCTGGCCAATCTACGCACCAGTCTTGTGCTCGACAATTGTCAGCTCCGTCGACCAAGTCCTGAGCACCTCCACTCCCGCCTTCCTGGACAGCATGCGAATGAAGATGTTCACCCTGGGTACGAAGCCTCCCAGACTGGAGCATGTCAAGACTTACCCCAGAGCTGAAGACGATCTTGTCATCATGGACTGGAAGTTCAGCTTCACGCCAAACGACACTTCAGACATGACTGAGAAGCAGAAAGCCAACAAGATCAATCCAAAGATTGTCCTGGAGATTCGCGTGGGCAAGGCTATGATCTCCAAGGGTCTGGACGTCATTGTCGAGGACATGGCATGCACGGGTATCATGCGTGTGAAGATGAAGCTACAGCTTCCCTTCCCTCACATTGACCGGGTCGAGATTTGTTTCCTGGAGCGGCCACACATCGACTACGTCTGCAAGCCGCTAGGAGGCGACACGCTCGGCTTCGACATCAACTTTATTCCTGGTCTCGAAAGCTTCATTCAGGAGCAGATTCACGCCAACCTTGGCCCCATGATGTACGCGCCGAATGTCTTCCCCATCGAGATTGCCAAGATGCTCGCAGGTAGCCCTGTCGACCAAGCGATTGGAGTATTGCAAATTCACTTCCACGGCGCTCAAGGCCTGAAGAATCCAGACAAGTTCTCAGGAACTCCAGATCCATATGCGACTGTTTCGATCAACAACCGCGATGTGCTCGGCAAGACCAAGACTGTGCATGAGAACGCCAACCCAAGATGGACGGAGACTGTCAGCATTATCCTGACGAGCTTGCGCGAGCCATTGACTATTGGCATCCACGACTACAACGAGTACCGCAAGGACAAAGAGCTTGGTGTGGCAACGTTCAATCTCGAGCAGCTGGAAAAGAACCCCGAGTGGGAGAACCAACAGCTTGAAGTCTTGCTCAACGGCCGAGCGCGCGGTACTGTTTCCGCAGACATTCGCTTCTTCCCAGTCCTGGAGGGCCACAAGCTGGAGGACGGCACTGTCGAGCCGCCACCGGAGAGCCTGACGGGTATCGCCAAGTTCACTGTCGAACAGGCCAAAGATCTCGACGGTTCCAAGTCCATGGTTGGCCAGCTGAACCCATATGCCGTGCTCCTACTTAACGGGAAGGAAGTACAGATCTCGCAGAAGCTCAAGCGAACCAACAACCCCATCTGGCCGAATGCAACCAAGGAGATGCTCATTACCGATCGCAAGAAAGCGAAGCTCGGTCTAGTCATCAAGGATGATCGGGATATCGCCCACGATCCCGTGCTGGCGACATACCAGATCAAGCTGGACGACCTTCTCGATCTCACTAACAAGGGACAGGAATGGTTCAATTTGGCAGGCACAAAGACTGGTCGTGCAAAGATGTCTTTGCAGTGGAAGCCTGTGGCACTAAAGGGCTTCTCGGGCGGCAATGGCTATATTGACCCTATTGGTGTGATGCGTTTCCACTTCAAGTCTGCCAAGGACCTCAAGAACCTGGACACCGTCGGCAAGTCTGATCCCTACGCACGTGTGCTGCTTTCCGGCATTCAGAAAGGTCGCACCGTCACCTTCAAGAACAACCTCAACCCCGACTGGGACGAGGTCTTCTATGTGCCTGTACATTCCACGCGTGAGAAGCTGACCGTGGAGGTCATGGACGAGGAAAATGTCGGCCGAGACCGCACGATGGGTCAGATGGAGATTATCGCCGCCGAATACATCAAACAAGACTCGAACGGAGAGTACCTGGTCCATGATACCAAGAACGATACCATTTCGTCCCTTCTGAGGATTGGACGTGGTGCGCCAAAGGGTACTCTGAACTTCACCGTCGCCTTCTATCCTACCCTGAACGTCATCGATCCAGAAGAAGAGGAGCGCGAAAAGGAGGAAGAGAAAGACAAGGTTCGGACAAGCGCTGATAGCTCGCGAAAGAGCATGGGCTCTCGCAAGAGCACTGAAGTCAATGGAACCAAGACCGTTACTGATACTCCACCTCGCCCTGTCCGAAGCGGCACAGTTGGTACAATTAGCAGTCTCAAGTCAACTGGTGAAGGCGCTGAGATGAGGCGAGCGCTCGAAGCTAATGAGGGCGAGCAAGACGACGAAGTCAAGAAGGAGGTTCCCAAGATCAGAATCACGGCTGATGATCTGCAGCAATATGGTAAGTCAGCGCAACACACTGGAGTCAATTTCTTGCTAATTGTGTATAGAATCCGGTCTCGTCGTTTTCACCGTCCACGAAGGAGACTTGGCGTACACTGGAAGCTACTTGGAAGTGGTCATGGACGACATGAGATATGCTTCGTACACCAGCGCCAAGATCCGCTCGCGCCAACATTCCTTCAATGAGACCGGTGATGCGATGGTTCGCGAGCTGGATCTTTCTCGCATGACTTTACGTCTGGTCACAGAGACGGACAAGAAGGGCACGGAGGAGAGTGACATTAAAGCCAGGGTGACTGGCCCGACACTCGAAACACTTCGCAGATGCTTGTACACACCTCAGGTCATCAGCCTCAAGGACTCGCAAGGCCATGAAAGCAAGGTCAAGGTGTCGATGCGATTCCTTCCTGTCAAAATGGAGTTGGATGCCAGCGAATCCTTCAACAACCAAGGTACTCTCCGCGTAGAGGTGTTGGATGCTTCAGACCTTCCAGCTGCGGACCGCAATGGATTCTCTGATCCTTTCTGCCGATTCGTCCTGAATGGCGAGCAGGTGTACAAGACGTCGACTCAGAAGAAGACGTTGCACCCAGCATGGAACGAGTTTTTCGAAGTGCCAGTTCGCAGCCGGACGGCCGCCAAGTTCGATGTGAACGTCTACGACTGGGACTTTGGCGACAAGGCGGACTATCTGGGATCTGCATCCATCAGCCTCGACGTGCTGGAGCCTTTCCAGGCACAGGAAGTTGTTTTGAACTTGGATGGCAAGAGTGGATCCATCAGATTGAAGATGCTCTTCAAGCCCGACTACATTACCCGCTCGCGCCAGGGCTCTTCTACATTCTCTGGCACGTTTGCTGCACCCGGAAAGATCATTGGTGCACCAGTCAAGGGCGTCGGAAAAGTTGGCAGTGCTGTCGGTGGTGGCCTATTTAAGGGGGCTACATTCGTCGGTCGTGGCTTCAAGCGACGAACACAGAACCCAGATGATGTCCCAGACGAAGCGACGGCTGAGCTACGTGCGACAAGCATGGAGTCTGCGGACGCAAGCAGTCGACCAGGAACCGCAGCGAATGGATCAATGCACGGCAACTCGATTGATGGACTGGCTGTCCCTAGCAGGGAAGGCGTGGCGACGCCTAGGACGCCTCACCAACGCCAGACCAGCTTTGGCCAGTATTCGCAGAGCCCAGCGGTGGCTGGCGAAGTTGGCACCGCCACGATATCTGTGGTCAGTGTCTCTGGCTTCGAGGCAGACACCAAGCTGGAAGTGCACGTCCACCAGGAAAGCAAGCATGGCCATAAGGAAGTCTTCAAGACCAAGTCTGTGAAAGCCAAGACTGGCGAGGCGACGTACGCAGAGGAGTCGAAGAAGATCCAGTGCAATGCCGCGCAGCAGTTCAAGGTGGCCGTGAAGAATGATCGGTCTTTCGGCAGAGACGAGGACCTTGGAGAGGCACCATTCTTCATCAACGACCAAGCTCAAGGTGGCGAGCAACAGATCCAGGTCGGACAGGGAATCGTGGTCATTCGAACTTCGTTCCAGCCTGCAGAAGCCGGCAGCATGCTGTCGCCCGAGTCACCTGCTAGTGGCAAGCTCGGGCGATTTATGAGCCGGCGAGAACGCAGCGTGACGCCGTCTGGGAACTAGGAGGAGACCAGAAAAGACCCAGGCAGATTACGGCGCGCAGGAAGAAGTATCCGAGAGAAGTCGAAGACGATGACGGGGAGCGTGCATCGAAGACTGAGCAACGCAAGCACGACCAGTCTGGCCCGGACGAACAGCATGGCGTCGAGCATAGCGCCAGACGAGATTCCCTTGTCGTGGAGGTCCTCTTTGGGCATGAATGGGGCGATGGAAAACGATGAGTAGGGCGTCGGAGAATAGGGCGAGAGCACAAAACTTGCATGCTTCTTGAGTGTTGTTTTGGAATGAGTTGAGATACCAACTACTGCGCGCGTGCGACAGCTCCTTTCTCTCTGGTTTTCTGAGTGTAATTCTGGTAGACTCAGTGTAATAATGCAAAAGCAAAGACATAATATCCATCACTGTCCGCCCTCGTCGCCCTTTGCTGCCCTCCACTTTGCCCTGTTTCGGATGTCCCCGCAAATGTCATTCGTCGAAGCTTCAGCTTGCTCTTCTACGAGCTTCTTCGCGCTCGAATTCAGTCCACACATAATCACTCGACTGCCCGCCTTTCTCACTTGCGACATCACTGACTGAGACCCTCACTCGACTTCTCTAATACAATCAACGACTGAAGGATTCAAAACAACATGGCTGACGCCGACGCTCTCAAGGCCGAAGGCAACAAGCTGTTTGCTTCGAAGAACTTCTCGGCCGCTGCGTAAGTCACATGCCAACGCGGAAACCCTTCGTTTGAAATGTACTGACTGTTCTACAGCGAGAAATTCGGTGAAGCCATCGCCGCCGATCCTTCCAACCACGTCCTCTACTCGAACCGATCCGGTGCATACGCTTCGCTCAAGCAGTGGAAAAAGGCTCTCGAAGATGCCAACAAGACGACGGAGATCAAGCCGGACTGGAGTAAGGGCTGGGGACGAAAGGGTGCGGCACTACATGGTACTGGCGACCTGATGGGTTCGGTGCAGGCGTTTGATGAGGCACTCAAGCTGGACCCGAACAACGCCCAAGCCAAGTCAGGTCGTGATGCAGTGCAGCGTGCGATCGAAGCAGAGGCGAGAGCAGATGGCGTGGACCCAAGCGGTGGACTGGGCAACATGTTCAACGACCCCCAACTCATCCAGAAGCTGGGCAACAACCCCAAGACGGCAGGATACCTGGGCGACGCACAGTTCATGCAGAAACTGCAGCAGCTCAAGAACAACCCGCAGGCAATGAACCAGGAGATGTTTTCGGACCCGAGGTTCCTGCAGGTCATGAGTGTTTTGCTGGGTATTGACATCTCTGCGCAGCCGACGGATGATGCTGATGCTGCGGCGGCCAAGTTCCAGAAAGAGCATGATGACAAGGACGAGGATGTTCCTATGCCGGATGCTCGGCCGAAGGAGGAGCCTAAGAAGGTGCCCGAGCCCGAGCCAGCGCCAGAGCCGGAGCCAGAAGATGAGGAGGCTAAGGAGAAGAAGGCGAAGAAGGAGGCCGCGGACAAGGAGAAGGCGTTGGGTACGGAGGCATACAAGAAGAGGCAGTTCGACGAGGCCATCGCACACTACACGAAAGCTTGGGACACGTATAAGGACATCACCTACCTTACCAACCTCGGTGCAGCACATTTCGAGAAGGGCGACTACCAGGCGTGTATCGAGGACTGCAAGAAGGCCGTGGAGGAGGGACGAGAAGTACTCGCCGACTTCAAGCTCATCGCCAAAGCGTTTGGCCGTATGGGCAGCGCTTACGAGAAGTTGGGCGACCTCGCGAATGCCGTCGAGTATTACTCTCGCTCCCTCACCGAGCACCGCACACCTGACATCCTCACCAAGCTGCGAGCCGCCGAGAAGGCAAAGAAACACGCCGACACCAACGCATACATCGACCCTCAAAAGGCAGAAGAAGCCCGCGAGTTGGGGAACCAGAAGTTCAAGGAGAACGACTGGCCTGGCGCCGTGGAAGCCTACACGGAGATGATTAAGCGCGCACCTGAAGATCCACGAGGCTACTCCAACCGCGCCGCCTGTCTCATCAAGCTCCTCACATTCCCAGGCGCCGTCCAAGACTGCGACGAAGCCATCAAGCGCGACCCCTCCTTCATCCGCGCCTACCTCCGCAAAGCCCAAGCCCTCTTCGCCATGAAAGAGTACAACCGCTGTCTCGACGTCTGCGCCGAGGCAACAGCCCACGACACGGACGGTAAGAATGCCCGTGAGATCGAGCAGCAGAGCCAGAAAGCTCTGCAAGCGCAGTTCTCCTCCCGCGAGGGCGAGACGGAGGAGGAAGCCCAGGCTCGGATCCAGCGTGACCCGGATATCATGCAGATCCTGCAAGACCCGATCATGCAGAGTATTCTGCAGCAGGCGAAGGGCGATCCGGCGGCTTTGCAGGATCATATGAAGAATCCGGAGATTGCGTTGAAGGTGCAGAAGTGAGTACACTTTTACGATCCTTACATGTGTTGAGACTTTTGCTAACCTTTTGAACAGGCTCATAGCTGCTGGTGTGATTCGACTAGGCCGGTAAATGACTGGAAATGAGTAGTGATGAAAAGCGAAGGGCAAAATGGTGAATGAGTGAGTGAGTGAGTGAGTAGCTGAATGTTGAGGCTGTCATGCGACGCCAAGACTTCCACATGATAGCTTCTGTAACTATTAAGGTTTGACGCATACACTAGCTCGAATCCAGAGATGAGCATCACAGACCGTCCGCCTATGCCATGGCTTTTGAAAGTAAGCCTGTGGCATTTTGCTGATAAGTTCGCAGCGTTCGAACTGGATACGTGGTAGGCCGTCTTAAGACTACGGTCTGCGAGCATTCCCCGGCGAGTCTCGTCCTGGCAAGCCTAAGACCGATGACTATATAACGTGGGCCATCCAATCCGGCCCTTTGCTTTCTCTGGGCTTGTTGTTCGAAACGTATACTAATAATTGGCCCACGGCAGCGGCGATGGATACAGAGACCATGGCGATGTCGATGGTCAAGCCGTTCATGTAGCTGGATTTCACAGGTTAGTTCGAGGAAAAGAATGTCGGGGTTGGAACAGACTTACAAAGGACGATCACCACCCTGGAAATACTGCGTGCCGACCATCAGGCCGCACATGGCACTCATCACCCACATCCTGTTCCTTGTCAGTACCGGCGACTCTCAAAATGTGGCGAAGGATTGACACTCACGCAATACCAACACCCCGATCCGCATCATCCCGACAATTCAGTTGCAACCACGTATTCGAGACCGGATGGTACGCCACCGCGAAGGCGTTCACAGCCGTCCAAATTCCCCAGCGGGACCAGTCGCCCACGTGCGGGTGGACGGTGCGGGCGACGATGAGGACGACGAGGTAGCAGGTTAGTGCTGCTAGGACTGTGGCGCCCCGGCGTTTGGTGGAGTCGGATATGCAGCCGAAGAGGAAGACGACGGGGAGGGCGAGGCTGGCGCCTACGGCGGCGAGAGCGTTGGCGGCGGTGCGGTTGAAGCCTAGGGACCTGGAGGGTGGGTGGTCAGTCTCTCGGGGGGTTTTGTGGTTTGAGGGTTGGGTTCTTACATGATGATGCTGGGCGTATACGTCGTCAGACTGGACCATGTTGAAAAGGCCGCGAATGTCTGGACGTAGTGCAGCCAACGCCGGCGATAGGAGACGGTTCTCCAGACTTGGTCCAGGGAGATCTTCACTCGCGCAAGACTCCCGCTTTGACTGGAATCGTTCTGCATGCGTCGTCGGAGAACTTCCTTTTCTTCCTCGGAGAGTCGAATGAGTCCAGGACCGAAGAGCGGTTTGGGATCGTCGATGCTCGCGGGTAGACAGAGTGTCATCACGATGGCCATGAGGATGGTGAAACATCCCTCAACTGCGAACGCTTATCAGCAAAAACCCCTTCCAACACTCCCTCCAAAAAGAGGACGACTACCCACCCAAAAACAACCACTGCCACCCCCTCAACCCCCTCTCACCCCCCAACCGCAAAATCCCACTCGCCAAAACCGGACTCAGCGCATTCCCCCCAAACATGCCAAAGAAGAAGATCGAAATCTTCCGCGCCCGCTCCCGCGCCGGGTACCACGTCGAGAGGATGTACATGCCGCCGGGGATGTAGCCGCTCTCGGCGAAGCCCAGGAAGAGGCGGGCGGCGAGGAAGCCGGCGCGGTTGGTGAGGAAGATTTGGAGGGTCGCGACCAGGCCGAAGGCGAGGATTTGGAGGGGGAGCCAGATGCGGGGGCCGATCTGTACTGCCACTTCAGCTGAATTCCATTCTTGTTATCGTCATGATGATGATGAGGGTGATGGTGAAGGAAAGGACATACCCTCAACAACGCCACATTACACGGAATCTCCCACACCACAATCCCCATGAAGAGCAGCTGATTCCCGAGGTTCACGGTGCTCTGGTCGATGTCGATGTCTTGCGTGAAGCCGTCTGTCAGGGCGCTGGCGAGGTTCATGCGGTCGAGTTGGAAGACTAGGAGGCCTAGGAAGAGGGGGAGGAGGACGGTGAGGTTGATTCTGAGGGTGGTGGGGGTAAGTTGATGTGGGAGTTTGGGTTATTGGGTGGATGGGAGAGGCGTACTTGAGACGGGTGCGGGCTTCGAGGTTTGGGGAGGGTTTCTCGGAGGGGGATGGGGCTTGGTGGGATGTTCTGAGAGTGTGAGAGTCGGTCGGTGCATGTTTCTCGTCGTCGTCGACGTCGACATCCCTGTGCTGAAGGAAATCTCCCGACTTCTCAACGCCTCTGACGAAATCGCTGCCCATGGTCGCTTGTGCTTTCTCGCCAGTCAGTCTTCCAGCCAGCACCACAACCAAAAAACCAGAATCCTCCCACAAAGTCATCAATGTCCTCCTTATACCCGTCCCCATGCCAAGTCAGCCGCGCCCTTGGACCTTATCGCTTCGAAGAGAGCGTGGGCGATTGCGTGACCGCACCGTGGTCCGCACGTTTTTCCCACATGGCGAGGCCAATCCGCGATCCCTCTCGATTCAACATCGTATTCTTATTCAGAGCTCTCTCTCCCACGACCTCGGTCGCATCTGTGTGTATTGTGCGCTGCTGTATCGGCCATCATGGTTGAAGGAAAAGCTATCCGAAGAGTCGCCGTGATTGGGGCTGGACCCGCAGGGATTATTTCGATTGATGCGCTTGTTCAGGAAAAAGCTTTTGATGTTGTGAGGGTTTTTGAGAGAAGGTGTGAGGCGGGTGGGTGTTGGTACGAAACACATACCGCATCGAAATACTGGCAAAGGAGTTGACGTTGACGATTTTGCCAGGAGCGCCGATGCTGGACCACCGCCGAAAATCCACGATGTCCACTCCCTGGGTACCCGCACGGCTGATAAGCCTCTGAAAGTCCCAGAGAGACTCCCTGCGTACACGCCCAAGTTCAGTCAGATTCGGTTCCATGAAGCTACTGTGTACCCGTATCTGGAGACGAATGTCGATCACCGAGCTATGAAGTTCGAAGACGAGCCGATTCCAGATGAAGTGACTGGTCTTTCAGTCTCGATATATGGCCCAAATACGCCCTTCCGACACTGGGGTGTTATTCAGGGGTATTTGAAGGGCTTGCTTCAACGTCATGACTACGAGGATCTTGTCTCGTACAATACCTGCGTGGAGTTGGTCGAGAAGGTTGGTGATGAGTGGCGGGTTGTTCTTCGCAAGGAGGGCAAGGTGAGGGAGTACTGGTGGGAGGAGAGATTCGACGCTGCGGTCGTTGCGAGTGGGCACTATTCGGTGCCGTATGTCCCACAGACTGCTGGACTGAACGAATGGGTGCGGACTCGGCCAGGGAGTATCCTTCATTCGAAACACTTTCGTGGCCGGGACCAGTTCAAAGACAAGCGGGTCGTTGTTGTTGGCAAGTCCGTCTCTGCCGCAGATATCGCCGTCGATCTCACAAGCGTGGCGTTGAAGCCTGTTCATGCCATCACCATCGGCCATACAGCGAATGGCTATTTCGGCGACGAAGCCTTCAACCATCCAGACATCCTCAACCACCCCTCAATCCAACGAGTCGACCCCTCAACCGGCACCGTCCACCTCCTCGACGGAACCACAATCCCAAACATCGACCACATAATCTTCGGCACAGGTTCGTCCCCCCATCCCCACCCCTCCCAATGCAAATACTAACCCCAACGCCCCAGGCTACACCTGGACCCTCCCCTTCCTCCCCTCCCTCCCCACCCGCAACAACCGCATCCCCAACCTCTACCTCCACGTCATCCACACCTCCGACCCCACCCTCCTCTTCATCGGCGCCGTCCAAGCCGGCCTGACCTTCAAAATCTTCCAATGGCAAGCCGTCCTCGCCGCGCGCCTCCTCGCCGGCCGCGCGAAACCCCTCCCCTCTCTCCAACATATGCAAGACTGGGAAGAGGAGAGGATAAAGTTGAAGGGTGATGGGCCGAAGTTTGGGCTGGTGTGGCCGGATTTTGAGGGGTATTTTGAGGCGGTGAGGGCGTTGGCGGGGACGGAGGGGCCGGGGAGAAAGTTACCAAGGTGGAGGGGGGAGTGGATGGAGGTTTTTATGGAGGGGCGTGAGTTGAGGAAGGGGTTTTGGAGGAGGTTGAATGAGGAGGCTAGGAAGAGGAAGGGGAAGGGGGAGGTGAGGGCGGTGTTGTAGGAACGAAACCGAATCAGGATGAGCGATCCCAGACCCTGAGAATAGCCTTGTAGTGACTACATGTCTCCTGGCACGGGCAAGCCCGAAAGACGCAGCCTCGTTCACCACAGCCTTGCGAGTTGCGTGGACAGCCAGCCGAATCCAGGAGCCGACAATTCCATAGCCTTCTCGGGCTGAGGTGGCTAAGTTTTAGCCCATGATTGCGATTGTTGAGTCCGATAAGAAGTAGAAGGGTACGCTTGTGGGGTTCTTCAAGCTTTGTTCAGTCGGTGTTGAAATTGGACAGGACTGCTGCATGCGTGGACCTAGCGAATGATGAGAAGGAAAAGGCTGGAAGCTGCATAACATCCCCGGTTCAAAGTCCATCCGAATGTAGCTCCAAAGCTCCACATAGGAACGAGTCACCAAAGCCGAAGCCATAGCCTACGATACCCACTCCGCTTCCTTCCCCCAAGCTACCTCCTAGCTGTCTGTCCCGAAAGCCATTACGAATCACAGTTAGGAAACTCTACAACAACTTACTATCATCTTTCCCTACCGGTCTCGTATGCGATTTTGATTTCGAAAGATGAGTTCGGGTGCAAACCGTCCCGCTATGTTGTGATCGGAGTTCGGCACAGCGAAACATGCGGCGTTCGCGTTCGACCATAGGCGGGGATTGAGAAAAAAGGAAGGCAGCAGCATTCTATACATCCGCAAGGGAGCTTATATCAAGCGGCGTACCTACATGACCGTACCTTTTTAATTTAAACTTTGCAAGGAGAAAGGTGTTTGCTACTACCTATCATGGCCGCAGCCCAGCGAAAATACCTTACCGACGCTCGACGAGAGCGGATCGAGCAGTTGTTAGCGGAATATCATGTTCCTGGGGCGGGTGTTGCTGTTGTGTATGGGGATGTGATGGAGACGGAGGTACGTATAGCAATGCGTGTGAACATTGCCGGCGAAGCCGCTGACATGTCTTTCTGCCAGGGCTATGGCCGCGCCCGCCTTTCCCCCGACAGTCCAGCGACTTCGAGCACGCTCTTCCACATCGGCAGTCTGACCAAAGCCATGACTGCCGCCGCCGCGGGCAAAGTCTTCGAACTCCCCGTCGACCCAAAAGTCGATCATCCACGCAATAAGGTGTTAGAAAAGCTTCGCCGTGATAGATTCGCCACAAAAATTCAAAGCGTTCTGCCAGAGTTTGCGCTCGAAGACGAGTACATCTCCAAGGAAGCCACCATCGAGGACGCACTCTCGCATCGCACGGGAATGGACGGCGCCGATAAGCTGTACGGAGACTGGATGGGTCGAGATCCTGCGGCGCTTGTGCGAGCGTTGCGGTGGTCGGGTCCGCCGACGAAGTCGTTCAGGAATGCGTGGCAGTATAATAATGTTATGTACAGTGTGGTCGGAGCGGTGTTGCAGGAGGCCACAGGAAAGGCTTGGGGCGATGTGTTGAAGGAGTTCCTGTGGAAGCCGTTGGGGATGGAATCGACTGTGGCGTATTCGGCGGAGACGACTGAGGAAGACGAAGCTCGACTGGCTCGTGGGTACTACTGGAATGACTCAGCTGGCGAGCCGTCTGCAGAGGAGTATCTCGAAGAGCCGTTCCTGGCGTTTGCGGGTATTGGACCTGCTGGCTCTACGGTATCTTCCGCTGGAGATATGGCCAGGTGGATCAGAGCTATGTTGGCTGGCGCTCGGGGCGAAACCGAGTCCTTGATCTCCGCCGGTCTATTCCAGGAGCTCGCCACGCCGCGCATATTCCAGACTCGAGATGCAGTGCATTCTGTTCCTGGACAGAGGAATGGTTTCTTGGGCTCTAAGAGCTACTCCCTGGGTTGGTTCGATGTGCCAAACGCACAAGGATCGAGGCATCCTGTTGTTTGCCACGGGGGCGGGTTGACTGGCTTTGGATCTATGCTGTTCCTGCTTCCGAACGATGACTTCGGCTGCGTTCTGCTAGGCAACACTACAGAGTCGTCTCATGTCATTGGGGAGATCGCGTGCCTTGAGTTGCTGGCCGATAGATTGGAGCTGGAAGGGCAGGCAAGGAGAGAGTTCATCGAATCTGTGCAGACGGCTTCGTCTGACGCAGCCATTGCATCTATCCAGCCGACACTAGGTCGAATTCGTTTTGAGGATTTGCGGATCGACTTTCCCAGGCCAACACAACACCAGCGGCTCCTGGAAGAGATCTCAGGCACGTATCAGCATCCAGCATACGGTTCATACAATATGACCGCTTTGCCAGACTCCGAATCCAGCACAAAGATCGTGTATGGCTCTTCAATTTCGGAAGACCTGCAGAAAGAGCGTTCCAAGAGCCGCGCGACGAAAGGATTACTGCTCGTGCAGCCTTTGGGTCATCGCAGCTGGAGGAACTTGTATGTGCTACACCTCCGCACCGATCTGCAGGATGGCGGCCTGCCAGATGCCATCTATTTTGATCTTGAGCAGCTGGCAGCTCATGGGAAAGGTCTATCAGAAGTAGAGCTGTCGGGACGAGATACCCGTACGGGGCCGTCGGAGGAATTCTCAGCGGCCAAGGTCTGGCAAAGCGCTTCCTTCAGCCAAAACGGTGCGGTCCTGCAATTCAAGAAACATGGTACTGGATACCATCGCCTAGGCTTGAGGCTAGGCAATGCCCGTCTCGTAAGCGACGGGACTGGTGATGAAGCGAGCTGGCCAGAGATGGTATGGCTGACAAGAGACGTCGAATCGAGGACAGCGAAAGCACAGTCGGGCTCATGAAAGAGGAAGATGCTGCCAGAATGCATCTTCTGGTAGCTGGTATTCAGCAGCAATCTCTGACACCCTGTTGATAAGGTAATTGTCAGGAAAGTCCGTACTGGAGCTGTGCTCGACCGTGAAATCCGAAAGCTGTGGCATTTGAGCCCCTGCGTCTACATGATCTCTGTCCATTATGCGGGTGAAAAGTGTTCGGATCCATCGTGCCAGAACATGAACATCTTCGAGTTGTTTAAGTGCGAGAAGGAGAGGTCGAATTACTGAGCGTGCGCTGGCGATATGCTCTCCTTGAAATGCACATGTGTCGGTATAGACCGCAATGGTGCTGAAGATTGCAGATACGCTGGGGTCGAGGTCAGAGTGTGCTCAGAGTCACAACGCGGGAGGATTTTCGTACTAGATCAGTGGAAGCTGCTCCGCTATACAGTGGAGCAATGATTCGTCCACAAGTTCGGTCATGCGTAGAGCGGCTTCTCGTAGAGTGTCAGTCACAGCCAGGCGTTGGCTTGGATCGGCACAATGTCTTCGTAGGCGCTGTAGGAGAGTGATGGTATAGTATCTGTTTATGCCTGTCAGCGAATGGGATGTGGCGGCTGATGAGGAATTCTGTACTCACTCATGGCAGACTTTGAGGAGGAGGCTAAGACGGTGTATACGGTTCCAACATGACCAGCTCTCAGCCGATGCTTGCCACAAAGAGAGATGCTCCAAGATGTCTGCGCAAGCTTGCATACAAACCTCTGGATCTTTCACCAAACGTAATCGAGTTGGTGAGCAGTGACGATAGAACAGTAACGAAGCTGTGTGTGGGTCAGTGGACGAAAAAGATGCGTTTTATGCCGTGATAGCTCACTGGTTCTGTTAAGTTCAGCCTGTAAACGAATGTACCGGGCAGTTGTGGACTCGTCGTCGTTGAAGTCTTGCGGTCGGGGAAGCTCCACATCGCAGTCTAGATCATTGATGATCAATGGACTACCCATGGACAACGAGACTTGACGGTCTCGGATCTGTTGCGGTGTTAACTGCCTTACGGATTTTGAGGGGTTTCGGTTTTTGCGTACATATAGACACCACCAGACCCGTCTTTGGGCCGAGTTGTCTGTCGAATCTTCTGTCCCATCGGTGCGGTGGTATCGCAGGGACTGCGCAGTCCTGATAGCGGTTCCCAACCACCATGCAGCGTCGCGATACATCGAGGGTCTGCCAAACCAGTAGTGCAGAAGAAAAGCGCACACGATGAGCGTGGGACGAGGCATTTCCCGATCGGCATCGAAGGCTGCACATGCGTCACTGAAGTGGGCGTCGCAAGCCTCGACACGATCCGCAAAGCCCATTCGTGTTGTAATCGTGGCAGCATCGCAATGCACAGTGGCGATGAATAGGACGCAGCTCATGAGAGTTGACGAGACCGTGCCGTTTCGAAGGGTAGCGAGGAAGTGATGCTTGTCGAGAATAGGACAGAGGGTGTGAAACTCGTCCATGTAAACTTGAACCAGATCATGCACCAGGGCAGGCGGGTATTGCCGTTTGTTCCAAAGCTCAAGGTTGGACAACTTTGAAGTGGTATCTTCCAGAGAGCTTGGAGTGGTGGGCTCGTCGGCGGTCCTGCGAAAGCTGGCGCTATGGAAGTTGACATATGCCGAGTACCAATTATGAGCTGTAACAGCGGAGCCGGCTGGCGATGTCTTATTATATGGGCTGTATGAGACATGCTGCTCGGCATACAGCTCGGCAAGGTCGAAGTTCGTCGTAGGCTCTTGTTCTGATCTTTGAATGTCAGTTGGCGTGGCGGGTACGCTCCTGTTGGGTGCACTCGATACGGGTTCCTGGACACCTGCAACAGCCCCTGGAGTCGTGTAACGTCCATTTGGGCCTCTGTGAAGGGTGGGATCAGTAGCATTCTAGACATGATGTGGTAGTCCTGCAAGACCTTCTGCGTTTCGATTGCAGCAGTTGACATGACTGTGCTGTGGCTGCACCTTTGCTCTTGCAAGTCGAGCACGGAACTCCATGCATCCCAGCATCACACTTGATACGGCGGCCGTGACATCGTTGACAAGCCGTCTGTCGTTTCCGGACTGCCGAGCTTCTAGGGGTAGAAGACATCTGCTTAGTCGGCTGTCCTTGAGCGATGTGTTCCACATTCATGGTAATCACCGCTGAGCATGGCTATCGCTGGTAGTACAGAGCTCGCTGCCAAGAAGTATGTCAAGACGAGGCTTCGTGAAGAGGAGGTGAAGTTGATGCGGAGATAACGGGAATCTCCATCTAGGGCACCGGAGTGCTCCAGCGTTAGTCAGCTGGTGATTGAAGGAGTGCCAAGCCGCGCCCCCCGCAATCTCCCCGGCCCCAGTCCGTTCTACAATCTCGAAGACTCCTCCAATGCCTATAGCCAACACAACTTTCAAGCCTCCAGACTCATTACCTTGACCCAGCCACGTCCGCATGCCAGGAAACATACACAAAGGCACCATTCGTCCTTTGCTTGCGGCACAAGACCGTTCCGATCCATGCATATCGCCGGCTGCAACGGCTGCAAGCACATTCAAGAGACCGATGGAATTGAGTCTAGAAGAACGGATACTAGAACTTCCTGGACTCGACCTCCATGCAATCCTATAGCAGCCGCCTTCCATTTGCGACTTGGATCTGATGGAGAACCTGGGGCGAACCTGTACCCCGCACAACGCGGTTCCTGGCTTGTGATCGACAGGAAGCCAAAGCCGCGCCATAGGCTATGGCTGCGGCTACGGTCCCCAACAGAACATATAGTTGAGCCAAGGCTGGATTTCCTGGGGAACGTGAATCCATGCAGCTGGAACAACTCATCTCAGGATCTGGATACACAGCATGGATACTCAGCCTGGTCGCAGCTTGTTTTTCCAGCTTCGCCATAATAAGCGGCTGATTTTCAATGGTGAGACAGTGTTGCTATCGCTCCAGTCATCTTGCGTGCTGGACGTGTGCTGATATGAGAGAACGCAGTCCTTACCCTCAACATCGCCTACGTCTGCTTCGGCTACGATGCCTCAGTTATCGCCGTCTGCCTGCCCATGCCGGCATTCTTAGACACTTTTGGAAGCGTGAATGAGGCCGGAGCTCCCTACCTGACGTCCAGTCAACAATCCATCATCACGGCAATCCGCACCAGCGCTGGAGTTCCTGGTCTATTCGTCTGCGCATACTGTGGGACTCGCTGGGGAAGACGCAATACCTCATGGCTTGGATGTGCGGCGACGCTACTTGGGACAGCACTTCAGACGGGTTCAAGCTCGGTTGCGATGCTCACAGTCGGATTGACAGTTGCTAGTGAGTCTGCAGCCGTCTTTGCATTCGAAAAACCGGACTTACCTTCTCCCAGACTTTGGCTACTTCGTCATGGTCTCCATGGCGGCCACACTCTCTATCGAATTGGCTCCAGTACCTCTTCGCGGCCTTGTGGGATGTCTATCTGTGGTGGGGACCGGAATCGCCTCTGTACTTGCAGCTGGAGTTGGCTGGGGTACGCACGCTTATACCACATCCGCTGCATACCGGATCCCCATGGGCATTCAGATGTTCTGGCCACTTTTGCAAGGAGTCCTTCTGCTGTGGGTGCGTGACTCGCCAACAACCTATCTCATCAAAGGAGACGACGCTGGAGCCGAGACCAGTCTCCGCCAAGTTCGCCATTGCTATACGGAAGCTGAGATCCTCGACGAGCTGGACACTCTCAGACAGCAAAGCCGGCTAAGGCTGAACGAAGAGAGTGTCCGATGGATCGAGATGTTTCAAGGAAGCAACCTGCGGCGAACATTGCTCGCCTCTTTCCTTGGTGTCATCCAGCAATTCTCTGGTTCGATCTTCGCCGCGGCTTACGCTACTGTCTTCCTGGCTGGATTGCACACAGGTAGTCCGTATGCACTCACATTCGGCCTGTACGTCTTGGTCCTTGGTGGCGGTGTAGTTGGACTCGGTCTGGTCACAGTCATTTCGCAGAGAACCATCATGCTACTGTCCTTCGCCGGCCTTTTCGCCATCGACATCACTGTTGGAGCATTGGGTTTCGTCACCCCTCCGACGGCTGGTGTCTCCAAAGGCATCGCCGCCTTACTTCTCTTCTTTGGCTTTTACTTCTACATGACCATGGGCCCGCTGACCTGGCTGAACGCAGCCGAGTTGCCCACAGCCCGTCTCCGGACCGTCACCAACGGCTTCGTTTTGCTTTCGATTTCCCTGACAAGTCTCCTGGTCACCTACGTGCTGCCATACATCACGAATCCGGATGAAGGCAACCTTGGAGCTAAGGTCTATGTCATTTTCGCGGGAGTCATGTTCTTCGGCTTGGTAGTCTCGTATCTGTGGTTTCCAAATTGCAAAGGCAGGACCCCGGCCCAGCTGGATCAAATGTTCCAGGCTCGACTGCCAGCCCGAAAGTTCACAAAATGGGTCGACGTTGACGAGTTGGACGAAAAAGCCATGCAGAAAATGGAAGTATCTGAGAAGGAGCATGTCAGCGTAGAGCAGAATGCAGTCTCGAGCTGATATGTAGATCACGAGCAATGTCCTTGATTGCTCGTAGCCGAAGCTGCGAGTTCGCAAGATCTTCCGCACTTATCACCCCGAGAAGGCCCAGACTCTCGTATCTCAAAATATTTTTCCGCGGCAAGCGAAGAATATAGCCATCGGCCGCATTTTGCATGTAGCGATGCAGCAGGGCCGGGACTCACGCCCTCGCTACCTGACTGTACGAAGCGATAGTGGCTGCAGAGGGATCATGCATGCAGTGAGGCAGATGTTGGTGTTGGTGAGGAGAAGTGAGACATGTGCAGAAGAAGAACACTTTTCACAAAGTGTACGTTGAACCTGTTCAACCGGTCTTCGTCGCTCGTGTCACAGAACTCGTTTCACGGTTTGGCTTGCTGGCGCCGGCATTTGATGGACATTCATTCAGCCAATCAAAAGCTCCTCTAATTTTAATCCCGCCCCGTACCAGACCCTGCATGGGTCGCGTTGCTTACATACAAGCAAGTCGAAGCGCCAGACCTGACCGGACCCGATCTCGTGCATGTCGAGTGATGAATACGGCATTATTTCAGCCTCCGTATCACAACCGAGTTTCTGTACCACCGTCTTGGCGTGGTCGACTTTTCTTGTTGTTGCTTGAATGTTGATCTTCTGTTTCATGTTTCGCGTTGTTCAATACATTGATTAGGAATTGATTGAGCGGCACAGCTTTCTCCAGACCCTGAGCGAGGCAAGCCCGACACACGGCCCACCGACCGACCGCCGCTGCTGGGATGTGGTGCAGTTGAACACGCGAGCGCATTGAAACACTCAGGGCGACGTAACCTCACGCTCGTCTGTCTGCCCCATTCACCGGTGCTGGCCACCCTTCTCCCACCCACCCACCACTCACCACCGCCTCCACACCCCGGCACCGAACATGGCCGACGACGACAGCGCCGCCAAATCCGCCAAGGGCTCGCGCTTCCTGAAGAAGAGCAAGTGGGGCAAGATATTCAAGGAGGACGACTCGGGCGCCGCAGGCCGGCAGGGCACCTTCAAGCTCAACGAAGACGTCGTCGACTTCCTCAAACCCAGCACCGAGAAGAATGTCCCCAAAATCGACATCGCCATCGCCAAGCGTTGGCCCGATGCCCACGAGGTTCGCCGCGCCGACGAGGCCAGTCCGCTGCCGCAGACCACTTTTACCAAGCCTAAGAGGAGGAAAGGGTTGACGGTGAGCTTTGTCAAGACCGTGCCGGAGATTATTGGCGAGGGAGGCGATGATGCGGCGGATCCACCCCGGGAGATCTCGAGGTTGAAGGCCATGGTGAGCAGGTCGGTGTCGGATAGGAAGCCTGGATCTATCGACTTTGGACGTGGGCCAAAATCGCCACCGATACAGCCGGCGAGAGAGCAGCCGCCGCAGAGGATACAGGAGGATGAGGACAATTTTGTGCCTCAGCCGCTGCGTAGGGCGCAGACGTCGCATAATGAGTTCTCGCCGCCTGTGCAGAGGAAGCATGCTTCACCGCCCTTGGGACAGCCAGATGTTCACAAGCCAAGTTTGGGTAGAACACCCACTGGTTTCAGTGATCATGATATGGACCATACTACGCCGTTGGATACGCCGGTTGATCGACTGGATGCGATTATGGGAGGCTTCGACAGACAGACGGAGACTGAGAGACCGAGGTCAAGAGATCGCCCGACTGTTGTCACGACCTTCAACGATAGAAAACCAGAGCCAGCACCGGCCAGCGCACACCCAGAGAACTTTTCGAGGAAAACATATGCGGGACTCTCGCCCAAAGACGCAGCATCTCCAGTAGCGCAAAAGCGGAGGGAGATGAGCGCTAACGAAGGCATGATGTTTAGGCGAGCGAGTATGCTTATTCAGAACGAGGACCAGGAGGATGATGACAGCCCTCCTCAAAGCAGTCATCCTGCACCTTCACAAATCAATTTCCAGCAGCCGATGTATTCAACGCAGCAGTCGACCTCGTCGTCGGTTGGGACTTTTCAGCCGGAAACTTTCTCGCCTCCAGATTCTGGGTTGACGCCGGAGACAGCGATTACCCCTGGTGGACTCAATCCTTTTGATGATCCCAAATACACCAAGAGGCATTCGAGAGAGACTGCTCCTGAACAGATTCCACAGTCGCAGCCTCAGTCCTTGCGACAGACCGCCAGGCCGCCACGCTCGCAACAACCTACAGATCCTTACCAGTATCCGCCGAGGAATGAGTCTAGAGAACAGCTTCCAGCTTCACGAAACACTTCTACTGAGCACCGTGTACCGCAAATCTCGCAACCTCATCCGCAAGGGCATCAGAGAGTGTCATCCCGCGACGGGAACTACATGCGCACAATGCAGCCGCCGGAGGGTAGCCTCATCCCCTTAAGACCAGCGCCTCCGCCATCCGCCCCTTCACAAAACATGAGAGTGCCATCAGATACATCATCGCGGGATCGGTCCAGATCGCCAGGGTTGCGTGATCGCCTGTTCGAGTCTGCCACCGCATTGGAGAAGCTGGAAGGAGACCGGCTCGAGAAGCCAGCTGCAATGTTTAGTAGGCCAAATGGCTCCTCCACCAGCCTCAACATGTTCGCCCCTAGCGCATCACACTCAAGGACTGGATCGAGAGACGGTACTTCTTCACCAAAGATGCTGCACCCAACGAACTCTGTTTCGCAGCAACAGCCGCCTTCGCCTCGCTACCAGAATCCACAATATAACCAAAGCCCTCAGAACCAGAGCCCTCGATCTTCGTTACTTGGTCCTGGAAGGCCCGGTGTGTCCCCATCTGGACCATCACCAAGGCCACGCGGGAGCCCCGAGGACTACTTCGCTGCCCCCAGAGTCAATCAATCGCAACCGGTCAAGTCTCCAGCTGCACAACTTCGTCAAGAGGATGCAGAGCGACCTGGATCATCGGCGTCAAACCACTCACTTGGACGACCTGCCGTATCGCCAATGCCACCAGAGCATGGAAACCCAGCTGCTGACGCTGCTTTCGCAGATTTCGCGGGGCGCGTAGCACACATGAAAGGTGTATTCAAACTTACTGCTGAGAAGGAGCTACCTTCGGATCGGTGTAGTCCTGATTCATGGTTAAGAGCTGCTCTATGGTGGTATTTGAAGGGCAAGGCAGGCCTCGAGCAGATGCTGCAACAGCGACGACCTGATGATCGCCGAGAACTACTCACACAAGCACATGTGGATCTGGCCAAGGCTTGGTGGATATTGTCTGATCCGTTGGAGGCATATGATTTTGCCGACGAACCGAGCCCTCAAAGCGCACGTTCTGGAGATGGTCTGGAGTCGTTGCTCAGGCGGTCTATCGCAGCCATTCGAGCGCATCTCAAACCGCTCTGTTTGTCCATGGCCAAGAATCATCTGCTACCGCCAACGCAGTCTCTCATTCAAGGACAGGATACACGAATCTGGTTGGAATACCCACGTTTCACGCCGGATGCTGCTGCAGCGCTTGGCGGGAACGCTCGAAACTCGCTCCTCATTGACGATACCACGCCGACCGTGGACCCATATCAGATGATGCCCCTCAGCGATACTAGAGAGACGTTTTGCTATGGCCGGTTCCCGGTCGAAGTCTTCATCAACACCGACGAAGCGGACACGGACAGGATTGTTCTGCCATGCATCATGACTGTGCTGCGGGGCCGAAGAGAATACCAAACGAGCTTGACTATTGCTAGTCAGACCAACCTCGTCAACATCAGAATCTCGCCCAAGCAAGTCGACAAGCGGTCATTGACATGGTCCGATGTGTCTTGGAAAGCCAGCGCATTCGGCATGTCAATCAGACTACCTCGAGGCTTCGATTTGAGCGTTCGAATGCAAGAGCGTGACTTCCGTGCCGTCTGGAACTTGTCCGAATATGCACGCAAAGTGGAGAAGAGTCTGCGAACTGAGCCTGACGAGAAGCTGGTCCATGAAGCTCGACTTGCTGAGCTGCAATATGCCGACTCTTCAAACTCCAGCGCATTCCCTGCAGATAAGCTGAAAGCATGCACGGCCCTCATTTTCGAGAAGATGGGCACTCACACGGATGGCAGCGGCATGCGTAAGGTGCACCGCGGTTTCCGCATGCTACTGATTACTGAGCCTGGCCACAAGACGTTGAGCAGTGCCAGCCATGAGGTTTGCCGTGGAGCGCCGCTCTTCTTTGAGTACTTGACCGATTCTACGGCCAATGGCCAGACTGCCATGGTCATCCGTGTCCGAGAAGAGAATAGGCAGTGCCGAATGCTACTGGTCTTCCCCGACGGTGGCAGTCGACAGGCGCTGTACGATGTGCTCAACGGATTGACTGTTGGCCCGGATGAGACGATTGTTGGCAGGATGACTCTAACGAGCCTCAACATCGAGCCGGCGTCCCAGTCTGAAGGCTTCTCACAATCAGCCCACCCTGCCCTTCGCAGCCTGCAGTGGCAGAAGCTGGGCGTTACGAATGCGCTGTCAGACGACCCCAACAGCAGGATAGCCAAAACAGTGGAGTCGGAGAATCTGCGGATAGTCGCCAGACATGCGAGTGGATGTATAACAGATCGACTAAACCTGGGCAAGGGAGAGCTGTTTTTGCGCCTGCCAGTGACCGACACCCCGACGGTGCAGATTCTGCGCGAGCCCCAGGAGGATTTGACGATGTCCATTGATACGAGGTACTCGCCGCAAGACGTTGCCAACGGATGTGGACAACTGCTTCAAATCATCATGCAACAACAGACCATCCGCACGTTCACCTTTGCCACCCTGGCCGACCTTCACGCATTCCAAGCGTCGATCACAGGCTTTACTGTTCGATATGATGGACTCGCCAGCAACTTTGGCATTTCGCGGCGACGCATGGTTGTTCCGATCTACAAGAAGTGGGAGGCGTCGAATGTTCGTCTTCAAGTCGTCTCCCAGGGAGCAGTGGTGCAGCTCATCGCATTCATGGAGGACTTCAGCCATGCAGATGCACTCTGCTTCCAGATCAAGTCGACCGACGTTTTCGAGAGCGTCAAGGGCGATAACAAGAACAAGAAATGGGGTGTCAAAATGGTCGATGCCAAGTTCACTCTACCGAGCGAAGAGAGCGAGGACAAGAGACGTTTCATTAACTTGGAAGGTCTCGAATATGCTGAAGAGCATGACGACATTACTGTAGGGTTTGAGACGGAGCAAGGTATGTTTGTCCTGTTAGATCGTGATGCTGTTTCACGCTCACTAATCTCCTTCGCAGACCGCGATCGTTTCGCTCAAGCCCTGCCTGCTGCCACGAGTGTTTCTCGTGGCATAACTCTCAAGCGACGCATTTGAGACGACATTAACGACCCGATAACGCTCGCTGCCTTTTTTCTTTGCACATACTTACACTGCATTATACCACCCAATCGAAGCTCTGGGCCAGGCGTCTGGAGATCGGAATGAAGCGTTTTGGCGGGAAGAATGAGTTGGACAGGGTATAGAGGGCGTGTGAGGCTCGGGCTGTACGCCCTATGAAAAGTACAGGTGAGGTCACTCGAGCGAAGTGGGATGAATGGTGGGGCCAGAAAAGAGCTGCAAGGTACCAGGTATCTACCCCTCGACACAAGACACAATCACGACAAATCATACCATCCGCCTCTGCCGTTTCTTATATCTTCTTTCTTTTCCTTCTACTTCTGCGACTGACCTACACTACCACGATGGCGCCCAACAATGCAGAAAAGAACGATATCTCCGTCCCCGACTCCTCCAACCCGTCCAACCTCTCCGTCTCCACCCTAGGCATCCACGCCGATAACCCCATAAACTACTACCAGGACGTCGCCCCAGCTCTCCACGTCTCCACCACTTACCGCTATGCCTCGAATCCCGACAACCTCGTCCCCGAACACGAAGTCGAAATCCCCTCTCTCTTCCCACCAGGCGGCCCCGTCCGCGGCGACGCACACATCTACTCCCGCCTGACAGCCCCCAACGCCTCACGGCTCGAACTGATCCTCAGCCAGCTCCTCGAAGCTCCTTGTCTGACATACAGTTCCGGCCTATCAGCGTTCCACGCCCTGCTCGTGTGGCTGAAACCCAAAGTCGTCGCGATCGGGAAGGGATACCACGGATGCCACGGAGTTCTCAAAGTCTATCAAAAATTGACAAACTGCAAAATCGTGGATATCTTCGACGAGAAGAGCTGGGATGAGGCGGGTTTGGGAAAGGGCGACGTGGTGCATCTCGAGACGCCTGTGAATCCCACGGGAGAGGCATATCATATCGCTGCGTTTGCGGAGAAGGCACATAAGCGAGGGGCGGTGTTGACGCTCGACTCGACGTTTGCGCCGCCGCCGCTGCAGGATCCGTGGAAATGGGGCGTGGATTTCGTGATGCATTCTGGTACGAAGTATTTCGGTGGGCATTCGGATATGTTGTGTGGGGTTGTGGGGATCGGGAAGCATAGGGCGGGGTGGGAGAAGGATTATTGGGGCATGTTCGAGGAGAGGTTGTTTCTTGGGGCGGTCATGGGGAGTTTGGAGGGGTGGCTGGGGGTTAGGAGTTTGCGGACGTTGGAGTTGAGGGTCAAGAGGCAGAGTGAGAGTGCGGAGAGGCTTGTGCGGTTTTTGGAGGGATGTCTGAAAGGCGAGGAGAAGGGTGCGGGAAGCGACGACGTCCGGAAAACCGTTGCGAAGATCGAACACGCGAGTCTTCAGCAGGAGGATATGTCCTGGCTGTCGCAGCAGATGCCCAACGGCTATGGACCTGTGTTCTGCATCTCGATGAAGAGCGCGGAGCTCGCGAAGCGTCTGCCTAGTAAATTGCATTTCTTCCATCATGCGACTAGTCTCGGCGGCGTGGAGAGTCTGATCGAGTGGAGAAAGTTGAGTGATCGGGGCGTGGAGCCGGAGTTGTTGAGGGTTAGTGTGGGTGTGGAGGGGTGGGAGGATTTGAAGGGGGATCTGGTTAGGGGCGTTGGGGAGTTGGTGAAGGAGGGGGTTGTGTAAGTGGGAAGGGGATGGGGATGGCGAGGGAACGGGGGCGAGGAAGGAGAAGTTGTGGGGCATAGATGATAGATCGGTGGCTATAGAGGTCGTTTGTCTGCGGGTTTTGTCTTGTTTGCTGTGGGCTTTGAGGCATTGCAGCGCAATCGCAGCGTGTCTCGTCGCTGCATAGGTGAAGGCCCCCAGGAGCTGACTCGCCCTTGCCTTGTTGCTCTGAGCTATCCTTACCGCTCTTCGAATCTGGATGCATGTCTTGATCCTGTACGTCCTGCGATTGTTTGAAGTCAATCAAGACTCGTTGCTCCAAATTCAGCCTTAGCATGGGAGTTTGACTGGTGAAACTGGCCTGTTGCTGTTGGGGTTGTGGGCTACGCCGGGCTTGGGGGAGGCTATGTTTAAGATGTCTTGTGGTTGGAGGTGGATGCAGGGTGCGAATCTGGGTTTTGAGGCGAGGAGCAGGAGATAGTACGAGCGTTAAAGCCGGAGAAGAGGGATTGTGCTTTTGAAGTCGAGCAGTATGCCATGTTAGTAACTGAGGAGAATGGAAATGGGTGATGCGCTTTGAGCAGTCTGATTGGGGCTCTAGAAGGCTAGCGTGAGGCTGTGTGCCTGATCAAGCGGTACAAGATGCTTCCCCTGTATTCCACTTCCCTCAACAAAGTTTGTGCCGTTCCAAACAAACACGCATGATCTTGTTCCTCCTGAATTGATGCTCTCAAAAGAACGCGCCAAGATAGCGCTCGAATTCCGTCCTCAACGCCACCACATCCACCCCTACTCTCTGCCCCAGGAAGATCAGAACATTCAGCATAACGTACTGAACATCCACGCAAAACATGACCCAAGCCAGCACATCGAAAGGAGTGTACCAAGCCCCGAACGTGTGACAGAACAACGCCGCGGTCCCCATCCTGGTCGCAACCCGAAACGCAAACCAGAACGCCGTGAAATGCTCCTGCTTGAATCCTCGAGCGAAGCCGCGTCTGAGATCCGTCTGGCGCCAGAGGTACTCCGCCGCGATATCCTCTGGGAAGAGTTGGAAGGCTTTCAGACCGTGGCAGAAGTAGAAGGCAAAGGATAACATGCAGAAGTGCATGAAGTCGATAGCGCAGGCGTAGACAGGGAAGAGGATGGTGGATTCGCGGACCATAGGGTGTGGTGGAATTACTGGTTCGTGGTGGATGATGTAGGTGAAGACTGGGCGGAAGAGGAGGATGAGCCAAATGAGGCCGTATATCCCTTCGCGGAGGAGGAATTTGGTGGTTGCTGAGAAGGACATGTTCTGCAGAGACATCCCCGAGTCGGCTGCTGTTAGAAGTTGGTTGACTGGTGTGTCGTTGGCTTGGATGATATATGAGTGAGGGGATTGATTGCTGCTGGGTTTGTGGGTCAGTGCAAACATCTAGAAGGGCCGTTCACAAGGGAGCATGTCTCACGCAACGCTTGCATGTGAATTGAGGAAGCTACGATTTAGTTTTTGGGAGCTCTTTCTCTTCGTTGGTCATGCACTAGCTTATGTGTGAGATACGCGCAATGACCGCAAAGGTGCATAACTTCACGCCCCCATGTATCCGCATCTGTAGAGACTCTGCCAGGCTCAATCCATCTTCTCCGCTCCTCGCAGCGCTTTCTCCTCCTCTTCCGCTATCTTCTTCGCCTGCCATGCCGCGAGCGGGGCCATGAAAAGCATGAGCGCAAATATCACGATGCAGATTCCGCCATTCAGCACCCAGGCCGCCACAAAGAGCACCGAAGTTATCCTCCCCAAAACACCCTCACCCACGCCCAGATTGGCGACCCAGAGTCGTGCGACGCGAACAAACGACAGCAAACGAGGGCTAGAAATTTACCGAGCTGGTCAAACGAGTATTAGATCGAGGACGACTTCTATCCATTTCTATTGATTATTCTTTTGTCCAGCATCGAGGAGCCTAGCAGAATCTCATTGCACAATAGGTAAGTCGTTACGCAAACGTGTAGTCGGGAAGCTCTATACCCGTGGCAGGAGGGTTGAACGACGGACCCATCCATTTCAAGATGCCAGACCAGGCGATGAACCCCAGGAACCAGTGTAAAATCTGAATGCCCCATTGAGTCTGAGGATTGGCCATACTAGGAGCACCAGGAGCTAGCTTTTGAGCTGTTTTAATGAAAGGCTTCATTCGATCTTCATACATCTGGAACGCCTTGAAGATATCCTTCGGCTTTTGAGCGAGCTCTCCAGCTAGGATGTATGCGCCAACAAGTGCTGCTGTTGTACCCATGCCGGTGATCGGTGACGGACAGTAGCCAGCATCGCCAATCAGGACTGTTCGACCACTTGACCAGTGGGGAAGATTCACCTGTGCAATCTTCTGCATGTAGAAGTCGTTGGCTTGCTCCATCACTCCTACTACTCTCTTAGCTTCCCAACCGGCATCGTGAAATAGCTGTTTCCAATGCGCTTTCTGCTCGGCGATCCCCTTCCTTGCCACGCTATCCATGTGATCATCCGATGGCATCGCCCACAACGAAGCTCTGGTGACATGAGCATTATCCGGTCGAAGCAAGATCATGCGTTTGCCAGGTGCATTGTACCAGCGAGCCCAATCGCTATCGGACTCCTTGTGTGGTATCCGGAACCAAGCTGCCCATTGGCCTAGATCGTTGAGACAGTCATGTGTGGTTTTGGGATCAAACGCCAATCTTCTTGTTGTGCTTGCCCAGCCGTCTGCAGCAACGATAACGTCGAATGACATAGTAGGCGAGCCGTTCTCGAAGTCGACTTCGACCTTCTCAGACTTTTCGCTGATGGATTTGACGCTTTCTCCAAACAAGTATCGCACATTATCTCTCGTAGCCTCATAGAGGATGAGTCCAAGATCACCTCTCATGATCTCAATATCGGATGTGAATCCTTGGCCATCATCGATTGGAAACTCAGCACGGCTAACGTTCTGAGCATCCACAAACTTCAAGCCTTTCTCGTGGGTCGTCTTGCTGCGAACGGTCTCCTCCAGACCCATTCGACGGATGACTGTCAGTCCATGGCCTCGAACGTCGACATTCTGACCGCCAGTCCGCGGCTCCGGTGCTCTCTCAACAACTGTTACGTTAGCTCCGGCTTTGGCGAGAAAGAAGGCTGTAGCAGGGCCTGCAATGCCAACACCGCTGATGAGTACATTCAAGCCTGCCATTTGATTGGTATTTTCTGGCCGATTTTATTGAATACATTGTAAGAAGTTAGCCCTCGTAACGAGGAACGTGAGGTTGATTTAGACTTTTGTGATTTTCCGATGACGTCAATAAACAATCGAAGTGAAAGTCTGAACTGTTCACAACTTCTTGGTCTGTTCGCCTACAACATCATCGAGAAGGCCTGGCAGTGTGGTCGTTGTGTGCCAGGAGATCATGAAAGAGAGCTTGCATTCCGCCTGAAGTGCTGACGGTTCGAGGAACCAAGACAGATCCTCGAAGTCAAAATGCAGAAGGACCGATTGCATCTCTCGGCGGATGTCATCATCCAAACAAAAGAGCGGCAGAGCGGCAGCTTTCGCTGAATCTCTCGCCGCAAAGCAGGAAGAAAACGAGAACAAGACGCAGTCTCGGGCTTACTCAAGACGATGCTATTGGATACGGGCCTACTGTACCCCTCGGTGGCATTTGGGGAAGTGGAGGTGGAGGCTGTGGGTGCATGAAGCTAGACTTGTTCCTGTGCAGAGCTCGACTCGTATGCGGAAGATCGTGAACTGAGCTCACTGATGGCAGAGCCCAACAAGGTAGGCCTTTAAAGTGATATTCTCCACGTGTCTGGGTTTTGACAAGGTCCTTACTCCCTACTCCATATCGACAACATGATGGCGGCCACAGGAGCCTTGTTCCTAGCCATATTGTATGCCGTGAACGGTGGGTATATCTGGAAAGATCTTTGCGTACTTCGTTGTACTGATTCGAAGTAGCTCAGACTGGCACAGAACGACCAGTCCCAACGCTGAGCCCACAGATCAACGCTGCTCCAAGCCTTACTCCTACAATCTACGATGCACAAGCCCCCGATCCTCAGAAGTGCCCAGGGTATACAGCGTCCAACGTCCACAACAGCACCGACGGCTTCAATGCAGAGCTTACGATTGCTGGCTCTCACTGCCAGGCCTTTGGAAACGACATCGACGACTTGCTGCTGGAAGTGCAATATCAAACGCAAGATCGGTTGAATGTGAAGATCTATCCAAGATACATTGGTGACAACAATCGTACACAGTATCTCTTGAGCTCCGACATCGTCACTGAGCCTGAGGGTGATGGTCACACCACTGAACAGACGAGTCGTCTGAAGTTTGAATGGACTAACGACCCGACCTTCCAATTTCGTGTGCTGCGCGCGGAGACGGGAGAGGAGCTTTTCTCGACTTACGGTCATGTCATTGTGTACGAAGATCAATTCCTCGAGCTGGCTACAGATATGGTCGATGTATGAGTTCCCTTTGCAGACTTGAATTGTCATTTGGTACTGACGGTTTCGCAGGGCTATAATGTCTACGGGCTTGCTGAAAACATCCATGACTTTCATCTAGGCAACAACCACACTCAGACATTCTATGCAGTGGATGCGGGCAATACTGTCGATGGAAACGTATATGGAACATTTCCATTCTACCAAGAGACCAGGTACCACGAAGGCAAAGAGACTACTTCGCACGGTGTATACGCTCGAAATGGTGAGAATGAGCAAGAGCCTACCTTTCAATACTGGCCACTGACAGCTTGTAGCCCATGGTCAAGAATGGCTTCTTCGAGATGGCAACATTACATACCGTACGCTGGGCGGCAGCTTCGACTTGTACTTCCTGAGTGGCCAAGATGAAAGTGGCAGCTCGAGTGCACTAGAGACCATCCGCCAGTTTCAAGTTGACTGTGTCGGAACTCCAGCTATGCAACAGTTCTGGACCTTCGGTTTCCATCAGACGAGATGGGGGTATGAGAATATCTCAGTCATGCGAGATATCGCCAAGGGATACAAGGACGCCAATATTCCTCTTGAAGCCTTGTGGAACGACATCGACATCTACGACCTGTACAAGGACTTTACAAGCGACAACAACACCTTTCCGGCCGCGGGCATGCAGCAGTGGATCAGCGAGCTTCACCAGGCAAATCAGTACTACGTACCCATTATCGACAGCAACATCTACGCACCCAACCTTGAGAACGAAAGCGACGCATATGGACCCTGGGAGCGAGGCGCAGAACTGGGCATCTTCATTCGAGACCCTACTACAGGCGACCCCTACTATGGGAATAACTGGCCTGGTTTCTCTTCCTGGGCGGATTGGCTACTGCCAGAGTCACAGGATTGGTGGACCAACGAGATCCTCAGCTGGTTCAAAGATGTGCCTTTCGATGGCATCTGGATTGACCTGAGCGAAGCATCCTCCTTCTGTGTTGGATCGTGCGGCAATGGACGCTTGAACGAGAACCCAGTACACCCGCCATTCTTGCTCCCAAATGACCCCGGAAATGCCGACTTCCGATATCCTGAAGGCTTCAACATCAGCAATGCTACAGAAGCCGCTTCTGCAAGCGCTGCCTCTGCATCCCAGGCATCGATGCTCTCAACGACAACTCTCATCCCGGTAGCGACTACAACCACTCAAGGGCGAACGGAGCCAACGCCTGGTGTTAGAAACCTGAACTTCCCACCGTATGTCATCAACCATGTTCAAGCTGGGCACTCACTGCTTAAGAGTGCCATCGCGCCGAACGCCACCCACAATGATCCGTCCAATACTACCGAGTATGAATTGCACAATGTCTACGGGCTGCAAATCTCCAATGCAACCTATCATGCATTACTCTCGGTCTTTCCAGGTAGACGACCATTCACAGTCGGCCGCTCGACATTCGCGGGTTCAGGTCGAACGACAAGCCACTGGGGTGGGGACAACACCTCGACCTGGGGCTCCATGTTCCTCTCGATCTCTCAAGCATTGACCTTCATGATGTCTGGAATTCCAATGTTTGGAGCCGATACTTGCGGATTCGCTGGCAACACCGACTACGACCTCTGTTCTCGTTGGATGGAGCTGAGTGCCTTTTTCCCGTTTTATCGAAATCACAACGTCAAGGCGACCATTTCGCAAGAGGCATACATCTGGTCGTCTGTTGCAGAGGCTTCGAGACGAGTCATGGCTGTTCGCTACAGCCTGTTGAATTACATGTATACCCTGTTCTACCACGCCCACACCAAGGGCGATGCTGTGATGAGAGCACTGGCGTGGGAGTTTCCTCAGGATCGCTCGCTTAAGGGCACGTATACGCAGTTTCTCCTCGGTCCATCTCTCCTCGTAACACCGGTCCTTATTCCGAATGCAAAGACTGTACGAGGTGTGTTCCCAGGCATCGGCGAGGGTACGAGATGGTATGACTGGTACACCTTAAAGGAAGTGCAAGCCAAACCGCAGGAGAATGTCACCTTGGAAGCTCCACTCGAGCATATCAACGTCCATGTCCGTGGTGGATCGATTCTACCTCTTCAACAGCCAGGCTATACCACGACTGAAACCAGAAATGGCTCGTACAGCCTCCTCGTCGCTCTGGATAGCCATCAGACAGCCAGTGGCAGCCTGTACCTTGACGATGGATACAGTCTGGTGCCAGAGCAGTCGAAACTCGTTCAGTTCAAGTATGCTGACGGCGTCTTGTCGACGCATATCAACGGAACTTACAAGTCTTCACCGCCGCTTGCGAATGTCACACTTGCTGGAGTACCTGGCCATCTGACCGGATTGTCACTCACGATTTCCGGTCAGCCGTGTGAAGTGGGTGAAGTGGCTGTCGATCCTGGGGACGGAGTGCTTCGCATTAGCGGGCTCGAGGAGTTTACGCCAGAGGGTGCTTGGGAGGGCGAAATGGTCATGAAGTTGTCGTTCGATTGAGTGCTCTACAAGATAGTCATGGAGTCGATTTTCCTCCCAAATGATGCTTCGCAGTTCTTCACATCAGCTTCTTTTTGGACGAGGGTGTTTGTGGTTTGGTCAAGGTCACAGTTCGAAATCTTCCTACAGGAGTGCAGAGCTATCGAAGCTTTCTTAATGGGAGTTCGGAACCGGACATGTACGCCGGGTCTCGTGAGCAGCCATGCATGCATTGCGACAGCGAGGATGTGGGATGGACCCACCGAGTCAAGGATTCTCTTATCAGATCAATGCGGACGAATCTTGGGTTGTTCCACAAATCGCGATGCCAACGTGGTTGGGTGTCAACCTCCCTCCTTGCAATGCATGTAGAAAGAGCTTTCCGTGAATATGGAACTCGCAAGGATCCGTTTATTCCAACGCGAGCACTGACTCCAGCCGATGATCCTCGCCTTGGTCTCGAAAGCTCTCAGCGTCTGATGACGGACCTTGCCGAGGTCGTGCTCGTTGCCTATTTCGTTCCGAATACTCAGAATCTTCGTGAGTTCTCCTTCGGTGTTATGAACTGCGGTGAGCAAGCAGTGAATTGCTCATGACGATACCCGGTCGTGGCGATCTCCATAAGCCACTCGTGGAGTTGAAGGAATTGCAGCTTGACGTCTCACACGGCACAGCATCCGCTAACCCAGCAATGGAAGTGTGGTTGCCTCATTGAACGCGGTAGTCGCGGCCGTGAAGCATACCAGCGTCGCAATGCACTGCCCCTGCAAGGAAGATCGCCATGGGTCATAAACGTCGCCACGGCCGTTGCTTGGTGCCCTGGGAGTTGTGGCAGCTCGAAAAGATTTTCTGTCAATTCGCTGAGAGAATGAGTAGCTCATGGAGAGAGCCTGCAGCGACAAAAGCAATGCGTCTTGCGTGGGGTTTCTCCACCAATGCCCTGTAACAACAATCTTCTGTGCGCAAGCTTCATTGGTCTTTTCATCGCCGACTCAACACTCTCTTCCTTGAATTTGAGGCACACAGTACTCACAACCATGGCATCCGGGCAGAATACCGCAGGAAGAACTGTTACAAGATCGCAGTTCTTCGCTCAGATCGGCCTTCGTGACGATAACCAAGACCACCAGCGTCTGTTTGGGTTGATGCAGGTAGCCGACCCCCTTCATTCCGTGATTGTAATCCAGTACTGATGCTCAGATAGAATGAAGCCGCAGCCGGATCCAGACGGTTGTTGGCTCAGCGAGGAAACGCCAATGCGCAAATCGACGAGGAAAGCTTCCGCAGAGAGGTGCTGGCCATCTACGCAAGTGCAAGCTCCGAGACGAGGGGACTTTACGATTTCGGCATTGCGTATGGGACTGACGGATCGATGATCGATAATTGGGTGATTCGATGGATGCTGTGGCAGGCCATTCATCAGCCAAATGGTCATTGATGGGAGATGAGACGTAGGAGATGATGTGTGAGCCCAGTCCGGGATCCAAAAGTTTCGCCGTGCAGAATATGGTACCCATGAGCAGTTCTGTATTATGTGATATCCTTGTGCGACCCTTTCGATCCATTTGTTCATAACCCTCGATCTGTTCGCCTAGATGCTGCTATTCGTCACCAATGACCATGCCGAGTCGTGGCAACCCCTCTCTTGATGATGTCGTGTCGAGATGAAGGTTGTAGCTGCAAGCTTGAAGCTGCATACCCCTCGACGGGACGCTCCTGGAAAACCGATCGAGATATGATCGCAGTGTCAAGTATGCAATGGTGTGTTTCGCATGATGAGTGGAAGTCGTGTTCCTGCCTTTCATGGTTAGCGCCATCGCAGCCGGACAGGGATGTTGTCGTGAACAAGAGTCAGGCTCTGCATGTGCGAAAGAATATCACGGCACACAGATTGCTTTCAGGAAAGAAACCCATCGTCTATCTTGCTTTCGATCCTTTAGACGTTCCGGCTTGCCATGATGCAGCGTTGCAACGCTACCGTTAGCCGTATCGCTGCGGGAACCGGCTTGCCAGATTTTTCTGACCAACAAGAATTACGCCACGAATTGACTTACCGCGGCTTGAGCCACGATCTCGTCGCCAGCATTGGACGGAGTGGTATCGCCGATATACCTAGGCCTTGATGCCAATCGTCAGCCTGCCGTAAACGAGCGAACAAATTGTGAGACATGTGGCTTGCCGGTGGGTCCTAGAGTGCGTCTGCCATGCGAGATAAGATCTTGGGAAAGCCAATCGTCTTCTCTTCTTTGCCAAGCGAAACAACCAAGATGATCAGCTCGAGGCAGGGTACATGCATCCTCAAGACCACCAAGCTGAAGCCCGAGAGCCGCATCGGCTGTACCAGCTGAAATGTCTTGCTGACACCACGGCCGCTAGGGCATTTGAGGGATTGGTCATTCGCTCTCAGGTCCAGGAGAAAGGAAGTGTATCCGAATTTAACCCTTGCAAACGCCTCTAGGCGAGATCGCGTGCTAGTGTCTCCATCGACTGATGCTGGCGTCTTACATATGGCGGACAAAGACTAGTGGCTTGAGAAGTTCTGGTTATGTTTCCCGACCTTCATCTGTCGACCTGCAACATTCAGCACGAAGAGATAACACGAAAGTACTTTCACAATGCATGCTTGGTCGGAAGTCAGCCGGCATGGCATAAGCTCTATCGTATGCATGGCGAGTAAGGCAACGATGCGCTTCTAGCTAACGCTGTCGCTAGGAAATTACTTCGACACCCAATCACGCACAACTCATACATGTTGTGCTCGCACAGATTGGACCCCTGAGCTCATCCTGTCATCGACACACGACAGACCTGCAGTATACTCGATTCATCACATGAGGTAATACATCTTTATCGCACGTTCAACTGACTTCAAGCTCCCGCTCCTGAACCTAGCAACACACCATCCGCATCGACAACGACTCCTCCAAACGCATTCCATTCCCCCAGCCGCAGCTGCCCGACGCCTCAGTCCGCCAGATCGTTCCACGAAGACCCCAGCACCGAGCAAGCGCCGACAAGAGAGGCATCTATCAGCGACAGTCAGAAGTCTGGTCCTGGATCGCAAGATGAAAGGCGATCGCACGAGATCTTACAGGCCTCACGTTTGCCCTTGCCCACCACTTCGATACCAGGTGTTGCCTGGGCCCGATGTCCTTGTGATACCCAGCCACTGTGACCATAGCGAGATCTTGGCTTGTCCGGGTCCAGGGGGATGCTTCTCTTCGTCAGGACAGACGCCGTGGCTCTCGTCGACATCGGTGGCAATAGGGGCGTGCGCTTCCGTGCAGAAAGATGGAAGATCCCTGGACAACGCCGTCCTGCAGAACTGCTTTCTCACGCTGAAGTGACCTCACTTCTGCCAGGTGATCATGTTCGAGTAGCACATCGTCGCTGGTTTGAGCTCGGGTCTGGGGTGTCGTTCGCGCGTTCTCTTGTCACCGCGTCTTCTGCCTGGATCGGTGGCGGGTTGGTCGCAATCAAATCGGGAAAACGAGTGTTAGGTGAGAAACGAGACATCTTTTTGCATACGCGCAGGACCAATCCGCGGCCAAGCTATCCGACACTGCATGAGCTTCCTTGTTTTGAGGAATATCTGCGGAGAAAGTAAGCCGAGAAGACCCGTAGTCAGCTGCCAGTCTCTTGTTGTCGGCCGTGTTTCCTGCCTATGAGGTCGTACGCGGTCTCAGGGTAAGTCATCGAGCGATCGTGCGTATCTTTAACGGTTGTGCTTGCCGCAAAAAACTGGAGCTTGACACTGAGCCGTCGCTTGTGTGAACCCCGAGTAGATCAAAGGATCGGAGACCAAATTCGTCGACATACATACAGCACTATTGAAACCCTGCGATGGAACAGACTGGCAGATCAGCTCTCATAGGTCCATCTCCAATAACCCCATCCTGCTGTGGCGAACAATGAGACAGATACAAGGATAAGGTTCCTCAAGGCCTTTTTGACATGCACACCAAAGATGTCGTCGATTCGTTTCTGATAGCCTCTAGACGCGTTGTCTCCAGGGAAGGGCGGTTTTACTAGGAGAAAAGAAAGCATTTACGTCTCGGGGCGTGGGGCCCGTGCGTCGCAGCTGGGATCCGTGTGTCGTGACAAGGTCTGCACATAGACTGGCAGCAACGCGGGGACGGAAGGGTCTTGGAATGGGAGGTCAATGTTGTGGTGGTTGGGTGAGTAGTCCGTGCTCAGGGGCTGTCACGTGAGTAGCGGTTCTGTTTGTTTTGGGTACGTTATGAGGATTATGTCGAGCTCTGCATGGAGAAGGAGCAGGGGAGACGCAAAACGACCTTGGTGGGTTGGTATCAGCGACGCTCGGATTCAAGTCGTCGCAATACTGTTGCAATGGGGGTTCTGCGTGCCGCCAACGAGCGAAGACACCGCTCGTACATGGCCGATTGCGTGCAGTTTGAACATCCGCCCTCACCTTCTCAGCATTTTCACCAACCACAATATCACGTAAATGCCCATACAGTGACACAACAATCTCCGACATTGTGTCCAAACCCAGATGCAATCAGCCATCTCTTCCAATCGACATTTCTGCACCAGAGCATTTCAACTTCATGGTCATCAGCCAACTCAGATGAAACATTCTCGTGAGCATCAGGCATAGCTGGCCGGCCTAAGCAGAACGAGGTTTTGAAGGTTGAGTTCAAGGGGGACAAAACAAACCAAGAAGACTCGTTTACATTCATGAATCTGCTAACTCATCAAACAGTAGCGACTGCGTCTCTAATATACAACCAAGAACACCACAGGACCAAAGCCCAGACAAAGGAACGACTCATCCGTCTTTCACCGCCTCCCTCCATCTCCTCCATCTACTCGATACTCATACAATCGCCCACAACCTCCCAGCCTTATCATCTATGCGTAAACACACTCCGAGTTTCCAGAAGGCTTGATAGCAAACTCAGTCGGCACCACCAAAGTCTCTCCAGGCGCCGGCTGCGCCTCACAGGTATAGTTGCTCGCCTTGAAAAGCGGCGAACAACCATACAGCGTCTCGCTCTCTCCAACCTGTCGGAATTGGACATAGAACGCCTCGCCACCTCCCAGTGTAGGGCTGGTCGTGCTGAACAACTCCCACTCGACACCTGAGTCCAAGCCGCATGTGCTGAGGAGGAAGGGGGAGGGGCCGTTCTGGCCGGGGCAGGCGCTGGAGGCCACGGCATTGCCGGACACGCAGTGGGCGGTCGTTGTCTCGACGTTGATGGTGGCGTTGTAGATTGTGTCGCCGCCGTCGCGGCTCGCGGTGCTGAAGTCGGAGACTTGCCAGGTTAGGCCTTGGCGGGGGAGGACGGCGGCGGTGGTGCCTGTGATGGCGAGGGCGGCGGCCAGTGCCTTGGTGGTGAGGGAGAACATGTTTGTGGTTTTTGGTGGTGGTGTTGTTGAGATTGGAAGAGGTTGGTTCAAGGTTGGTCTGGAGTCTTGGGACTGGAGTTGCTTGATGAAGTTGCTTGCTGATAACCAATACTTCACAGGCATCTCACCACTCTTATATATCCCTCGCCATCCCCTCCCCTCAGCCCCAAACCACCCCGTCCTAACCGTGCTCCACCTCCTCATGACGACAAGTCCCAAACAACCCAATCCGTATTCCCACAACACCCGTGTCAGACATACGAGCAAAATAGCATCACTAAAAATCTTTCAAGTGTTTAAAAATCGACTTAGTCGAACCGGCAAGATGGGAGATCGTCATGCGTTGCTATTTCCAGCGCAGCCTGGTCGGGAAATTTACCTATACTGAAAATCCTACAGCTGCCCTCTTCTGTTACCACGTGCATGACGTAGAAGTCGTCGTGGACATGTAGGGTTTTAATACGAAGAGTTTGATGTCATTTTCTTCAGTTTGAGGTTTTTTATGGTACGTTTGCCCTTGTTGTTGAAGTTGCACGGGGCACCAGCTGGTATGACGGATTCGGCTGGGGATGTCGATGACTTCTTCTTCTACGATGGAGTCTGACTAGAAGCGGCACTTGTACACCACCGATGCCGATTTTCAGAAGTTTTGGAGCGAATGCATTCGTTCGTGATGATTTGTGTCTATTTCAAAACAAGTCAGACCGCTACTTGGGAACAGGCGTGAGCAATCCTTTGCAGCGGCGGCTCCAGAAGAGCAGTCAGGCTTGACACTAGACATCAACCGCGGGAGATCTACGCAAGACAAGCGAGAGAAGTGGTCTATGATCTCGGAGGTATGATACAGTATCCCTTTCTCGAAAGTGATACGTCTCGAAGATTTGCAACAGTCAAGTGTCTCCGGGTATCACCATGACCAGTTCCTCGGTCTCACCTATGAAGGCTTCTTGAGTTGAGGTGAGATCAAGACCCTGCGAGTAGAACACATTTCCATGCCGTACCTTCTTCTCAGCGACGGACTTCATCCTCGGGGCGGCAAGAGACTGATGTGGTGTGGCATCCAGACGTCGCTGGCGTAGAGAGCAAGACGAGGGGTTTGATATGAGAAGAAAGACCTGTCGGCAGAGGAGTCGCATGTGTCCCAACTTTGTCTTCGCGTTTACGAGATGCACATCCTAATCCCTCTTAACCCCAACGCTCCCAACCTGCCTCAACCCCACCGCCCCAACAACACAAGCAACCCCCATCATACCAAACATCGCCCAAAAACTCGCTCTCAACCCCTCCATAACCCTCTCCTCCTCCCTCACCCCACCCGCCTTCCTCTCCACGCCCTCCTGAATAACACTCATCAGACACAACCCGACACTCGTCCCCAGCTGCGCAAACGTATTAAACACCGCCCCAGCCAACGCCTGCGTCTTGGCGGGAAACGCATTCGAAACGACGATCGTGCCGACCGTGAAGAGGATGTCGACGGAGAGAGGGGCGAGGAGTTGAGCGAAGAAGGCGGAGTACCAGTAGGGCCAGGAGGGGTTTATGGTTGCCATGAGGAGGGGGGAGCCGGCTTGTAGGATGTTGCCTGCGAGGACGGCGAGGGCGATGGGTGTGCGGTTGACGAAGGTGCCGACGAGGAGGTTTAGGAGGGCGCCGGTTAGGACTTGGGGGACGACTTTGAGGCCGGCGGTTAGGGGGCTGTTGTGTTGGACTTGTTGGAAGCTGTGGGTGGTGGTGTTAGATTTGGTGGGTCTTGGGGAGGATGTGGTGGTGTTGGCTTACAAGAGACTGCAAAAGATCTCGAGACAGCTGTTGACTGAGCTGGATAGCATGATCATCAGGCAGACGCTGGTGAAGGCGCTGTTCTTCCACATCGAATTCGGAATGAGTGCTGGCTTGCCACGCTTCTCTTGGAAGTGCATCCAGTAGACGAATGCCGGTACCAGCACAAGACTGATGACCAGCAACGCAATTCCAGTAGCCGTCTTGATATTCGCCGTGTTGGCCGACAGCAACCTACAACTTCAGTCAGCATCTCGACATCCCTCAACCAAGGCCCCTGCCAAACTTACGCCAGAACATAAGAAACCATCGCAAAACTCCCACTCGCAATCACCGCCCCAACCCAATCCACTTCCCTCTGCAACCTTCCCCCAACATCCCTCCACTTCCCTAACCTCTCATCCCCCGGCAACGTCCAAATCCCTAATCCAAAGATCAACATCCCCACCGCACCACTAGCATAATACCCAACCCTCCATCCAACATTACTAACAAAAACACCTCCAAGAACCAATCCCACCGCAAAACCCAGGGGCATGGCGAGGAATGTTGATGCGAAGCCGATGTTCCGTGGTCGTCCATCTTCGATATTCGTAGAGACGATGGAGACCGCAGAGGGGAGAACCATAGCCGTTGCGATGCCCTGCATGGCGCGGAACATGATCAACTCGATTCCATCCCTCGCTACACCACAGACGAGTATGAACACCCCGACGAGAAAACATCCTGGTAAGAAGATCCTCTTCGGACCCAGCACATCTGCCACGGAGCCCGCAATGAGCAGACAGGATCCACACGTGAGGTAGAAGACGCTATTCGGCCAGAGGAGGAGGTTGGGCGGGATCGAGAGGTCCGCAGCGATGGTGGGCAGGCCGATGGCGAGGAGGCCGTTACTGAACGAGGAGATAAGGTTTATGCTGCTGAGCTGGAGGATGACGGTCCAGGTGCGGGAGGGGGAGAGTTTGCGGGTTGGGATCGATTGCTCTTGTTCGGCGGTTGAGGGAGCAGAGGGCGAGGATGAAGCAGGGCCGCTGATGGTGTGGCCTGGTGCTTCGGTGATTTCTGGAGCGGGTTGTTTCGGGATTGGAGTGAGGTTTGAGAGCGGTTCCAGCTCGAGGACTGTTTGCGTTGCCATCTTGTGGCCGTGTTCTTGTTCCGCTGGGAGGAGAAGTCGAGGACCACAAGATCGAAGAATCCCCAGATGTTGACCAGTGGCCAGACCGTCTGGTAATGACTGATAACCGTGGTCGGAGATGGAGTCCGAGAGCTAGGAATTTCGATGTTGAAAAGTTCACCATCCATTCACCGCTGTCACCTGCTGCGCGCAGGGCGTCGAGCTATACCACTTCGGGTGAACTAGCGACGAGAAGCATGTGGAAGAAACGAAAGAGAGACTTCACTCGTCGATGCGCTTACTCATAAACTGTCGAATGCTGGTATCACGCTCAAAACGAACCTCACTCACTACCCAGGAACGCCGCCCGTCTATGCCCTACGTCGGTGATACAAACTTACGTGAAATGCACTAACAAGGCAGAACTCTCTCCAATCCCTTGCTACTTACCAAGCTGCCCAGCTGCTGCTGGGCAGTCTTGCCCGTGGTCTACCATGGGAGATTGGGCGCGAAGGTGCCCCTCCCAGGCGAGAGATGTTGCGGCATCTCGTCCGGGCACTCGTCATCTCTGGCGGGGGGAGACGAGGGCGCAAAGGGACGAGTGGTTTTCTATCCCTGATAAATCCCCGCACCCAGCGGATCTTGCCCACCAAAGAGACCACCGCCCAGGCCAAGATTGCCATCCAGCGCCCAGCTGAGCGGATCGAACACCGCATTGCCACCAAACGGCGAGCCCCAATCCATCCCATCGAGCGCGCCGGCCGCGCTCAGGCCGAGGTTGTCGTTGGCGGCGGGTATTGGACCCGCGCCCTGGAGGCCGTTGGGCGGCTGCGGCGTGTTGCGGGACTGCGTATCTGTCGGCAACGCAGTTGGGTGCTCTACCGCCTGAGCAAGGCTGTCTCGACCAGGCTGGCCGACACGCTCGCGCCAACGCCAGATGGCGTCGTAGAGGACCGAGAGAGAGGAGCGGCAGCGCACCTTCAGTTGCAGGCTCTCATCGGCTGTCCTGGGGATGCCGCCACCCTGACCGTCATCGGCAAACAGCTTCTGTTCCATCGCATTACTGCTGTTCCAGAGCTGGGCCATGACTTCTGCGAGTCGTTGCGGCAGGTCGTTGGATCGGACACTCAGCTTGCGGAGATGAGTGACGGCGCGGGAGAAGAGTGTTCGTCCGTGGACGATGTCGACGTGTGCGGCGTAGAAGGAGTTCAGGATCTTCATCAATGTTGCGCCGGCTGCCAGCATCATCTGTTCGATGTAGCGTGGTACGTAGACAAATTGATCCATCGACATATCACTGACATGCTGTAGGAGAGCGGAGGCTGCGATGTAGACATTCCTGAGGTCTGCGTAGTAGTTCGGCTGCTGTGGCTTGTCGAAGAATGCGGTCAGACGGAGGTGCAGTTGGGCGGTCTTGAGGTATAGGACGTCGACGGCTATGATATGAGTTAGCAAACAAGTCAAGAAGGTGGTACGGTAATGGCCACTTACGTGAGTTGCTGGTTGATAGTACTGTGACTTCCAGCTCGCCGAGTTCTCTCGCGTACATGTCGATTTGAAGTCCACGCTGAGCTTGATCTACCTCAACGACGTGGTCACGCTGCATGGTATACAATGTTCTGGTAACGGTATCGCAAAACTTCTCGATCTGGCAGCGTGTCTGGATCTCTGGCTTCATGCGGTTAAGATGAAGACCATACGTAAACCACGCCCATCTAGCGAGTGGTGGCAGGCCGTTTCCGGTAGCGACATTCTGTGCTACGATATTGACAGTCGCCCAAGTGTTGAGACGGTCGGAAATGTCTTCCTCGCGCAAGTCGATTCGGAATCGCATGAAGTCTTGTGCGTGTGAGGGACGATGCAGGCCGTACTGCATGGCAAGCTGGAACATGACGCCGCAGAGCATCATTGTGGGTTCTTGCGAGGTAGAGGAGGTTGGTAGAGGCCATGTGCATAGAAGTGCAAGTGCTTTGCAGACATGGTAGGATTGTGGTACTTGGGCGAGCGTGTTCCAGAGAATCTCTTCGAGTGGGCGTTGCAATTCCATGAACAGGCCTGGCTTCTGGTCCCATTTGCGAGCCGCGACGGAGATGATGGTCCAGTGAAGAAGTGGATGCTCCTCGTAGTAAGTCTTGTACGGTAGCTCAGGATTGAGGACTGGCAAGAATACGTGGTAGCAGTCGAAGAATACGCGGTAGAGCTCGGTGATCTGAGTCTCGGTGAGAGTGACGCTGCCGAGGGTCATCATGGAGGTGCCGGGTGTGATGGACGGATAGCTGGTTGGGGCGAGTTCTCGATATCCTTGGCTCAAGTCCAGCAAGCTTCTAGATGCTGCAGCCTCGCTGGCGCCCAAGAATGCGTTTGATCCAGAGCCCATTGGGGCGACTGGTGCTCCTGAAGCTGGCGAGGCTTGATAGCTGCCGGTATAGTTGGACTCTGGTCGTCCCTCATCTTCTGGCAGACGCATGCCCAGTGCTTCGAATCGTGCGAGCTTGGCCTTGCACATGTCCAACTCCTTGGCCATCTCATCGTGCTGAGCACGCTTTCCCAGTCTCTTGAAGCCATCGTCGATGCTGCACTTGAGGTTGTGTTTGATGCAACGATCGCAGGGTTTGTAGTGGTCGCCCGGACCCGCGACAACGTTGCACCTAAGCTTTGCCGGGGTGTCAGTATACCGATTGACTCATAGATCCAATGGTCTAGTAGATGGACGGTCTCTTGCCCTCCTCTACGCCCGGACGTACCTTCTGCTGGCGACAATCGTTACACGCCCTCTTCACGCCTGGCTGGTGTCGAGGCTTGTTGCCATTGGCCTGCTGCGGGCTCCCCGCGCTGCCTCCGCCTGCAGCTCCCTCGCCGCCGTCTGGGTCGCCATTGTCGGTGGGATTCTCGCTGCGCTTTCGCTTCCGAGTGTGGTCGTCGCCGCCGGGGGTGGTCGAGGTCGGCGACGTCTGCTGCGGCGAGACCAAGCCTGCAGCTGGTGGGTCGAAGGCGGTTCCGCCGTGCCAGGACATTTGGCTTCGTCGGGCTCGAGGATGTTATTTGGTGATGCTCCGGTGTCGGGAGGGGAGGAGATAGGCTGCGATTTCGCTGAGATTTGAGAGCCCGGCCTTAGCGTCGTCGCCCCGCGTCAACAAATGTCTGCTGCGTCACGTGGACGGAGGTTTGTCAGCCTCGATCAACGCCAACGCCGTGTACAAGCCGGAGCAACAGACGATACAGCAAGAACGAGCCTCGGCGATCAATCGATACAGACACAAGGACCAGCACATACCTCTCGCAGATGTGAGTGAATGATAGCACGTTCCGTTGGGACCGCGCCCAATGGCCGCATCCGATTACCTCAGCTTTAGACTTCGGCTACACGTTTTGCTCCACGGTCTGAACCACATCTTTATCGAGACTTCACATCTTCTCTTGCAGCGTCGTCCAACGAACGGCATCAATGAATGGCTAGAGAGTCGGGTTCGCGGTGGTACGGCATACAAAACAGGTGCTATTAGACGGCAACGATGTAGAACCGACAAGGAACCCTCGCTCTTCGATTGACAACGCTCTAGCCCATCCGGCTAAACGGCACCGTTCACATATCCAAACGACGTTGATGAGCAGAGGCAGCAGAAGCAGCATAACCACGTCCGGCAACGAAGACTACCATATCAACGGCCTCAATATTGCATGGAGATAATCCGAGGAAGGCCGACAGGAAACCACAAGCCTAAAGTACTGTATCTTTGTCGTTCCGCTCAATCAGCAATGCATAGAGCTGTGGTCTTCTCTTATTCTGCAAAGGCGACCACGCTCGTCTTCGCAGTTTGGACCAGCTACATGCCTTGCAAATAATGAGATGAATCTCCCACTTGGAGCAGAGGAACCAAGGTGCCTGGAACTCAACGCCGAAGAGATGTAGATCGGTCAGAGACACGAATTGTTACCAACCTCCCAACGAATGCAGTGTTCACCACAGCACTTTCAACGGACCAAATATCTCAAGTGCTCGACCAAAAGATCACCAAGAACCACTGCCCGCGCCAACGATGTAGTTGCGACCACTCGGCCTTTATCGATGTGGTATGGCGCACCAACAGCGGCGCATTCTATACCGAGGACGAGACCGGTCGTAGACGTCCACACTTCCAACTTCCAGCTATGCTAAGCTCGCTGAATGTGACAGGAAGGAGGCCAGTGACTTAAGCCAAGATCGATGATCTACCGCCTGATGCAACTATATCCAGGAAGGACCCTCTGCACGGAGAGTGAGCTTCCGCCTCGCCGCTTCCTGGATCCATCACTGTCTCGCATTCTCTCTCCGCCCTGGTAGCTTCGCCAGCATGCCCAGCAACGACTCTCTCAACAGCGGTCACTTCAATGTCTTCAGCTGTGAGCCAGCATTATGGCGACTCGGCTGTGCCAGTCATGGCTCATCGAACTCGAACCCGGTTGCAGTCGAGAGGTCAGCGCGAGATGTGTTTGGTTGCTAAACTCTCGTGCTGCTTCATGCTGGATCGACGCAAGATAGGACTTTCGCTCGTTCCGCTCCCAGCGGGCAACATTCAAATCTGCATGCACGCTCTCGAAAGTCGCTGGTGAACATTCACTCAGAAGCACTCCGCCTTCGGGACATGCAACCTGAGGGTCTTTAACAGAATGCCACAAGCTACCGCAACAGCAGCCCTCTCGAAGCTTCTGTATTCGTATTGAGTTTGTCCTACTGGCCCGCCAGCGCCGCGGCCTTTGAAATGCACCATTCCTTGCGAAAGTCCAACGTTCTGAGCTCTTGCAGCTTCTCAATCACCCTTCCTGTGCTTTACGCCCCGGTACCTTCGTCGCATCGAACGCCTTGCGGTTATGCCTTCGACTTCACAGTCCTTCATCTTCCGCTCTGAAGCAGAATTTCATCTTTGCAAGACTGCCTCTGCCATACTGCGGTGCAGCTGTGCAACAAGGTTGGCTGGATCTGAACGGTACGTAGCGAATCCTTCGACGAAAGTCTGCGACCCCACTGCAGCGAGAGCGAAGGCTATCATGCATGGCTCACTTAGATTTGCCCTAACATCGCGCTTTTGGTGTCTTTAACTACCTTCTTGTTAGGTGCTGTTCCGAGGTGAATGGTATGTAGCGCTGTCGAAGGTCTGAGGACAAGCCATGTTATTGACACACACTACTTGCTACACCGAGGCTGGCGAACATACCGGTGTGCACAGGAGCGCCTCATAGGCCGTCTCGTATTCATCTTTGCCTATTCGAACACGGCATACTCGGACATGCTTGACTCCGATGGGCTGTCGTTCTGATCGACGCAACACAAAGACCGATCTTTGACGAACTTCTGGCCGTATACAGCAGTCGACGTATGTCTCATTGGCTACCTCGTTCCATGGCAGTCAAGAATGGTATTGGCTCAGCTTGGCAGCAAGTGGTAGAACAACTTCATAAAGATGTCAGTACGGTCCACTCGTCTATACTGATTGCTCAGCCCCGAGCAATCGAATATCAGAGCAACTATGTATGGATTCGTTCTCCTCATACTGGTCCTCACTGCAGTACAAGCTGCTCGCCTCGACAATCGCCAGGCTGGGCCTTCAGTGACTATCAGCAATGATACCATAGTCGGCTCTTCATCTCTGGGCATCGACAGCTTCAAGGGCATTTCATTTGCGCAACCACCCGTGGGCAACTTGCGTCTACGACCGCCTCAGCCTATTGTTCAAAATTTTGGAACCATCCAAGCAACGGGGTCACCAAAAGCATGTCCGCAGTTCTTCACGCAAGCCAATACTGGCCTGCTCCCACAAGACGTTCTTAGTACCGTCCTCTACTCGCCGTTGGTACAAGAGATCACAAATGCCGGGGAAGACTGTTTGACACTAAATGTACAACGACCTTCAAATACGAACCCTTCTTCCAAACTGCCCGTGCTGTTCTGGATCTTCGGCGGTGGTTTTGAGGTTGGCTCAACTTCGACATACGACGGCGGAAGCATTATCAGAAAGTCGCTCAGTGTGGACGAACCCGTCATTTATGTCAGCACCAACTACCGTGTAGGAGGCTTTGGCTTCCTAGCGGGCAACGAGCTGGCCGAAGAGCACTCTACCAATCTAGGGCTACGAGACCAGCGCCTCGCCTTGCAGTGGGTAGCTGAGAACATTGCGGCGTTTGGGGGTGATCCAGATAAGGTTACCATCTTTGGCGAAAGTGCTGGATCCATCTCGGTCTTTGACCATACGGTCATCAATGGTGAGTCCTTTGGGCACAAAATTGCTTAACATCATCAAGCTAATCTCATCAAAAGGCGGCGACAACACCTACAAGGGCAAACCGCTCTTCCGAGGGGCGATCATGAGCTCAGGCTGCCAACTTCCAGCTTTGGACGTACGCACCCCAAGAGCACAAGAAGTCTTCGACACCGTCGTCAAGGAAGCCGGCTGCAGCACCACATCCGACAAACTCAGCTGCCTCCGCAGCGTCGATTACATCACGTTCCTCAACGCCGCCAACTCCGTCCCAGGCCTCTTCTCCTACCAATCCTTCGTCCTCTCCTACTTCCCCCGCCCCGACGCCGGCGACGCCTTCTACAGCGAATCCCCCGACATCTCCATCGCCTCCGGCCGCTTCACCAAAGTCCCCGTCATAATCGGCGACCAAGAAGACGAAGGCACGCTCTTCGCTCTCTTCTCGCCCAACCTCACCACCAACAACGACCTCGCCTCCTACCTCGTCTACTACTTCCCGGAGAACCCCAACGCCGAACAAAACGTCCGCGCCCTCCTCGCCACATACCCCGACGCACCCCTCCTAGGCCAACCCGCCGGCTCGCCCTTCCGCACAGGAGTCCTCAACAACCTGTACCCGCAATTCAAACGCCTCGCCGCCGTCCGCGGCGACTTCACCTTCAACCTCCTCGCGCGCAGAGCTTACCTCCACGCCGTCTCCCCCTCCATCAAAGCCTGGTCCTATATCTCCTCGTACCTCTACGGAACACCCGTAGCGGGGACATTCCATGGCAGTGACCTCATCTTCACGTTCGGACTCCTTGGGGATGCGGATGTGAATCCTATCACGGATGCGATTCAGACGTATCTGGTCAGTTTTGTCAATCACTTGGATCCGAATGTGGTTGGGGCGAAGACGAAGTGGCCGCTGTGGAGGGAGAATGGGAGTGTGCCGCTGTTGATGGATTTTTTGGTGGCGGGGAAGAGTCAGTTGATTCCTGATGATTTTCGACAGGATTCTTATGAGTATCTTCTGGGTCATCAGGCCGAGTTCAGGGTTTGATGGCGTGAGGACGAGAACAGATTGTGATCTGGACGATGCACCGCAGGGAAGTTCATCTCTGTCGTTCGTAGGCTCTCTAGCCAGCCTAAACTACGATCAGACGCATGGTCGCTCACGATATCATGGAAAATTTGAAGGGTTCGCCGTTGGATATGTTCCACTCTCAGCAAAACGGTGGAGGTCAACGTCCCTACATGATATGGCGCCTGATAAGTGACAATGATGCCTTCTCGTTTAACGTTTCAGCAGACGCAGACTGATACAAAATTGGAACCATTGTTGGTAAGCATACCTTCCGTGACAGCAACTCCACCAAATCGGGTCTGTTATCGAAAACGCAGAGGCATCATAAAGCTCTCTCCCCTTCTTCCAAGGGATGGCAGCCACTCATCAACGCGGGTGTGCACATGATCTGACTCCCCGCTTCTCAACGATATGTTGTGTTACATACAACTGCCTGCTGGGCAAGCTGAGCGTGCGAAGTACCAATGATAAGAAGGCGATACCCGCACAGCTGCACAGCCTGTTCAACCCTCCGCCTCGATATCAGACAATCACACACAATGCCTTCTCAAGCGGTTGGCAAGTACTTGGATCGCAACAAGCTGAAAAAAAGACTGGAGGAGAAATATGGCACAAAGTTCGATTTCAACATAGTCGTAAGAGCTTGCGAGCCAGTGGCCAAGCGATGTACTGACGGGAGCAGACGTCCCAGAGCGGCACGAATTGGGATTATCCTGATGGTCACACCGGGCTATCCGAGGTATGTAGCTGCACAGCCTCCACATGAATCAGGTCACTGATCCTCGTACTAGGATGAGATCGAGTAAGAACTTCGATGTGCGAGCACATGACATCGTCTTTCCTGACCGTAGTGTAGGCAGTGCCAGAAAGATCCGCCTCAGGCTTGATTCAAGCATGCTTCCTTTCCCCCAGTGAAGTTCTTGGGATGGTTGGTTCGCTTTTGAGATAACGGTATTTGTTTTACCACATACACAATGCACGATTTTGACGAGAAACTATCTTGTGTCCCAACTGATCGCTGTTTTCTGTCTACTCCCAGTGCGCAGGCGATACCGGTGATCACAGTATCCCCTTCACGTAAGCTAGAAGAAGAACGTAGCAAATAGAGCATACTGAGACCAGCGTAGCGGATACAGCCTCAAAAGTTGTAGTCAGTGACCAAGGTATTACTGACCGCCAAAGCATCACAGCCTTGTCAGGTGTCAAGTCGAGGAGAGATGGGGCAGACTACTCAATGAGGTTGATGTAGGTAATTCGAAGAGATGTGTCTGGAAGATTCAAACTCATCGACATCGCGACAGCTGCATCAACTAGAACAATTCCTTTCATCGCCTCAACCTGACGAAAGCTACAATCACGGATATCATGAAGGAGCACGACGTGCGACCAGAGTTCTTTGATGTCGTATCATCGTTTTACCACAAGACCCTTAATATCGAAGAGGCACTCTCTCTGCCTTTGCAGGTATTCCTCGACACGAACAGCCTGGGTACCGTCCTCTTCGACAGATGTTGAGTGCTTGCTGCACACTAACGTCCGCAGAATACATGTATGTCATCAAATATCCCGAAGAAAACCTTCGCGTGGGCGAAGAGCCTTGGTCCATTCGACAGATGGCTATATACCATCAAGTCCGACTCCAGGATCGGCGGTCTACAATCATAATGCTCACTCCGTGCCCAACCACCGTAGCGAGGACCCGATTGACTCATTGGGTGAAAACTGGCCAGCTTCCAACGGCATCGATGGGCAATGTCTTCGAGCCCAGTAGGATACTGCTGACCTGCTATCTCGACAATTGGCGCTCATACATGAAGTACTACGAATCAAAAACCGAGCAACTCGTAAGCAGATGTCTCTGGACCTGGGAGCCTCACTAACCAAGCCCAGTCGATTCGAATGCTGAACATAGGCCTCAAAACTCCCAACGGCGTTTCAACTTCCGATCTGGCTGACATCAACTACATCGAGAGCCGACTGACTCCCGCCCAAGCCGTCCTGACGTCAATCATAAAACTGTGCGACGATCTGGAGACAATGACTGCCGAAGTCAAGACTCTGCTGCCAGACGCTGCAGACGCCCAGTGGCCAAGAACCCTCTCCAACTCTCGAGCGAAGCTCATCGCCTTTCGCAGCAATTCCAGCGTTCTTCTGCGAAAAACGGCCAATATCTCGCAGATGCTCAATAGCATTCTGACCTTCAGAAGCCAAGAAATCATGAAGGAGCAGAGTGAACGGGTGCTCTTTCTGACCACTTCGACCGTCGACGACTCGGCGACTGTTCGCGTGATCACTGCCATCACGCTCGTCTTCTTGTCGTTCACGGTAGTTGCGGTAAGTGCTCACAGAATCTCAGCAGTTGTTGCATTGCTAATACAGTGAGCAGGCTGTGATGGCGATGCCGCTTTTTTACCTCGACGATTCGTCGAGGTTGGTGGTGTCGTCGTCGCTGTGGATTTACATTGCAGTTGCTGTTCCGCTGACTGTTGTGACATTGGCGTATTGACGAGTGAGTTTGATGCAGAAAAGACGAGAGAGGAAAGGCGACTGGCAGGCGGGTATGAACGCGAAAGTCGAGGAAGTTTGAAACTGCGATCGAAGATGTTCTGGTTGTCATTTAGTATTGTCGTATGTCTGTGAACGTTGAAGCTCATAAGCTCCCTTTCCCAACCCCCAAAGCCTGCTGTCTCCTGCTCAGCTCTTCACAGACGTCTTCAATTTGTGCGCGGTGACGGTGATCGCAAATGAGAACTTTTTCTCGCAAGAGCTTCCAACAGGCTGCAAACAGTGTGTCCTGGAGCCTTGTCTGATCAGCGCTGTGTGTACCTGTGCAGTTCGACAGCTCAGAATGACCCGCCATTCTGTCGTCGAACCACGCCAAAGCTTGTTCTTTAACCACCGCATACTCCTGAGCGATACCTGTCGTCAACGAGGCATCTTCGTCTGCACCCTTGTTGCTTTGAAGACCTCCGTTCGACGCCGAGTTCTCAGGTGGCCTGATGACTCTGAAGAACGTCATGTCGCTATAGTCCTTCAACAACCTGGCTCGAAGGTCCTCGAGCGCTTCGTTGCCGCCATACAGCCATGCCAGGTATTGGGCAAGGACTGTCCCAAATGCCCATACGTCGCTCGACGCTCCAACGAGCCCATCGCCTATTCGAGCCTCTGGGGCAGCATTGGGAAAGTATGGGTCGCCGCGTGTCTGTACCAATACCCGTCTTGGTAGAGTTGCTCGAGGGCGCCTGGGATGTTGATGCTGTATCATACTGTACAGAGGAGAGGCCAAAGTCCGTTATCTTGAAGACCGGTCTGCGCTGTCCTGTCTCGGGGTCGTCTTCGTATGTGACGAGTATGTTCTCGAGCTGACAATCTTGTTCCAGTGTTGCCGCACAAAACATGTACTGCATCGTTCGAAACAGAACGATATCAGTCGAGCTCTCGTGGAAAAGCGTCTCCAGATGAACATTGTCGAAAGGCAGAGACTTTTCAGTGAATATTTCGAAGTGCTCTTGAACGTTCCGACAAGCACTCGTAAACCGACTCCAGGTGGCCAGCCACATCTTTGAAGAAGGGGTTGTCTTTGAGTATATTAGAGATGCGAGGACTTGCCAGAAGTGCGGTCGTTTCATCAAGCCGGCAAAGAAAGAGTTGGCTTCAGTAGCTTTTTGGAGGTCGGAATCGTGCGAGATGGAGCCTTCTGAGACTGACGATCGAGCAGTCTGCATGTACAAGATTTTGAGCAGGTCTTCGTGGTGACGTACTAGGCTCTCGAGTGCACCGCGAGGGCAGAAGCCGACGTCGAAATCGAACCGATGTGTCGGTGTCTGCCGGATGGGCTCCGGGCAGACCATTGTCGACCGCTTTAGAGCGTCTTTGAGCTGATCTGCGGTCATGTCAAATTCTGTGGTACGCAGAGCAGTGGATGTGATCTCTGATAAAGCCTTCAGAGGTTCGACAACTTTGGCTTGCATGGCTGCACGCCAACTGAGGTCATTAGCGTCAGAGGTTTGGGTCTCGAGACACCATCTGAGTGCGCTCCCCAGTCCATATCCGTAGTCACTTTCTATCTCACTCAGCACCTCGTTTATGGCGTGACGAGATTCTCTATCGGAGGGTATTGCCGGCCAGGCGAGGTGCTTGAACAGCCTGGAAAGGAGCGTGCCTGATCTGTGTGGCTCCCAGGAGCTGCGAACTGGAAACAGTCTCGAGAGTATGTCCCCGAGACTTTGTGCTGGCTGGTCTGCGGTATCTGCACTGACATCGGACCAATCATTATCGAAGTACTTTGCGAGGTAAGGCTGGGGATGAAGGCTGTGCGCCAACACGGACTCAAGTGTTGCCATGCGTGGTCCTGGAGTCCCGCTCGCACCAGCGACTTTACCAGGACTTGCTACCTTCACCGAATACGAATCGTTGCTGTCCTGCAGAATACCTTCCAGTTTTCGTTCATCTGTCAAATGGACACAAATGTTCTTGATCGGAGACCGCTCTTCGATCTCCATGTTGCCTTGCCCTGCGGCTTCCGGCGCGTGGAGCCAGCTGGAGGCCGTATTGAGTTGGCTCTGGCCTGACGAGCTCGTGGCATCCACAAATTGAGATACGCGTCTCGTCCGTGTAAGGCAGTCCTGTGTGATGGTATCATCATAGACGGTGACTGTGTTGGAATATAATCAAGAGCTCGAACGTATCTGGTGCGCTGCCCAACAGTGGTACGTGGGTCAAGTGATCTTTTTGTTTATTGCACGCTACCCGCTCCTGTAGCATCCTGTAGACGTTGTTTGCATGGCCAGAAAAAGTCACAAGACCCTTGGGAAGACGGAGGATAGTGTTGTTCTCCTGAGCCAGATCAGTATGCCGATGGTCACAAATGTCATCTTTCAATCGGACCAGCTTTTTCAAGCGGCTGCGTAATGATATCAGCAGCGGATCGACTTCTTTCAAGAAGCGGGAAATCTTCAGAGAACGTAGATAGGCGTTCTTTGGTTCATGTCAGTAACGAAGCTGGTTTCCCGTGATGGCGAGGGTCAGGGGCTGACCTGGTATGTCTTGTCTGATCGTACGGCAACCAAGGCTCCGCTCACCGAGTCCAAATCTGTCGAGAGGTTGGAAAGGATCTCAATGTATGAGCGGTCGTATTCAATGTTGATGGACCCCAATTTCAACCGGAATATCTCCTCCTCTGCAGCCAACCCAAATAGCTTTCGTTTTGTGTATTCTTGCGCGGTGTCCACTATCTCCAGAAACATGCGCTTCACTGTGTTCTCGTATTCGATCTTGGTTGGCACAAAATCTGCATCCAGGCTGGTACGGAGTTGTATGATTTCTCGAGGCAATGAACGAGACGGTGAAGTGGAGTTAAGCCAGTCCCTGGGCCAGGCGTCCTCACATTCGCCGAAACTCCTGCATACCTGAGCGGCCAGGGAAGACGACATCTCGTTTTGGATGCTTTCCAAGTGTTTGCCATCATGAACTTCGTGAAGGTGAAGTCGGAAAGCGAAGCGCGAAGAGTATGGCGGCGACCCCTATGTCTCGGAGAGCTCCAGCCGTGCCTTCTTTTAGCTGATGAGTCGCAGCACACTTCTTGGTTGCACAACAGACGGTAAAGCGCATTAGCGACCTTGCACTCTCGCTTGGCGTCCAGTCAATAGCTCCATCTCGCCTGTGGAGGGGTCTTACTCACGGTACAAAGAAATGCTGCTCTCCTCTGCTGGTTGTTCGCACAGCTCTAGAAGGGCTGAGATGGTCAATCTGCATGGCGACGATATCGAGAGGCAGTGGTCTACAGATCGCGGTGAGAACGGTGTCATATCGGCTTCGCACTATACACGAACGGCTGAACGGATATTCGGGGCACGATAATGCGTTGGACGAAGTCGACGAGTTGCTGACTCGCTTTACGGTCTGGAGTCACGAGATGGGTCCAGGTCCTGGCCAAGACGGACCTGTATGCTTGACTTCTTTTCTGGAGACTGATTCCCGGCTTGAGGTGTCGCTCTTTGATCTCTTGAAGGACATCCAGGACTATGCCGCTCAAGGTACGCATTTACTTCTGTTCTCGGGAAAGTCACGGAGACGCTGACTTTCATAGTGATTAGGGAGAGCGAGACGGCAAGCTGGGAAGCTCAACCAACACGGAATCCAAAAGAAAAGGAGGAAACATCACAAGGAATACCTCGGAAAGCCATGCTCTTCACCACTGGCCTGCTGGAAGCTCTAGCGCAGTCAATCAGTGCGCTCTTTCGGCTGTCGAGTATCGCAAGAGATAGTGGTGGAATGCAGAATGTCGAGCTCGAATATCAACCAATACAAGCGGTGCTTGTTAAGAGGAGGATGGTCATGGCACGGGCATATCTTTCCTCTGATCCACCAAAGCCGGCGAAGCAGTCTCTCGATGCCGCGGTGGAAGAGGCTGTGGCGGAGATAAATCACGCGGCTGAGCGTCTTGAGGCACAATCTTCAGCTGAGGATAACAGCTCTCTTTCAAAAGATGAGCAAAATAGAGATAGAAGAAGTCTCCCGGTGCAAGACGTCGTAAGAGTGCTTTCGAAGAATCAAAGAGACACATTGGACACTAACAGCTTTTGTCTTGTTAGGAACCTTTCGACACAGGAGACATAGTCTTTCTCTTGGACCCTGATGGCGAGGAGATACCATATAAAGTGATGGAGTGTAGGTTCCAGAACGGCAAGATCCATTACAGACTCGAGACCGAAGACGGCGAGATCTGGGAGGATGAACAGGGTCACTCTTGGGTTGAACACGCTCATATTTCTGATGGTACCGCATCTCTGCCGACCCGATCGAAGCCTGCGACAAGTACCACTGAAGGCAGAACCGAATCAACAAAACTAGATCCAGTTGTACCAGAGCCAGCCTACTACAGTGAGTGACTAACATACTCGCAGAAGTCGACTTAAGTTGCTTCAACTGACTTCAATAGTCGATTCACCTCCACTGTTGCCCAAAACTATAACACCGCCGGTCAGTCCCAGCTTGTGGATCGATGCTGACTCTCTCCGCCAGCAGCAGTCTGGGCACAACTCTTTGGAAAGCGTGCTCTGCAGTCACCCACATCCATCGGCGTCGAATCGAGACCCAGTCGTACATAGGTCTCGCGGAGATGATACACCAGGCTCCCCCAAAGAACCGCCGTCAGCGAAGCCAGATGACTATCCAAAAGCAAAGGCACAGGAGCCGCAACGACCACCACTCCAAGGCGTCCTCCAACGGCAAGCGATGAATCTCGGGAACCGAATGAGACGCTTTCTACCATCAGGAATTAGCAGAGTACGTTGATAGACGTCTTGCTTGATCTACGGACTGACCCCTGAGACAGGGCCCTGCATCCATCAATGCAGCTCGATTCCAGAAGCTGAGCAGCGTGTATCTAAGGCTGCAAGATGAAGAAGGGACAGAGTCGGGATGGAGCGAACGTCTGCTGGTGAGACAAATACGAGGCAGGCGTGGCATGCGGATGTACCAGTTGAAGGACATGATGGACAAGCCATACGAGGGTGGCAGGTTTTTCGAGGAGTCAAGGCTGCGTCGGGCGCCTGCAAATAGTGAATCACGATGAATTGCCGTATCAGTTGCTATCCTCCTCCTTCCGGTCAAATTGGAACATCCATCCCCATTACTTTTAAGCTATCTAAGCAGCTTGGAGTGCAATTAGCAGCGCAGTCGCCTATAAAGAGTTGGAGAGATGGCACTTCCATTAACGGATTGGACGTTCCACTTTGACCGGGACACCGATGGGTAGGCCATTCCACAGCCGAGCGATTCTACGCTGACACAGTGGTCTGGACATGTCCGATTCCGGAGGGCGTTCACGTCGAGCCGGGTTCGTGGGTCGACAGGCGTCTGCATCTGAGGGGACTTAGAAGGTAGCAGGTTGAAATGGCTACGATTCACCTTTGAAGACACTGGCTTTACCTGTGTTCTGCCTCTTTCATCGTATGCATCAGTCTTTCAAGTATTAATGGCTTATCCACGTCCAACACCAGGCGTATCCTCAATCTTGAACACATACTTCACCGCACTCGCCTTTCCTTCCTTCAAGTTTCTTAACCCGGCCTCGACACCTTCCAGTCCACCAGGCACAACCTCCTGCGGCTGCGGCTTGAACCACCCCTCCTCCAGTCCTTTCGCAATGTATCTGAAGTGCACGAATGCGAAGTCCTTCAAATCGTCTGGCACACCATGGGAAGCCCCAACGGTCGTTAGGCTCTGCTGAACAGTCTCCGGGATTTCTTCATATTTCTTCCCCGGCAGGACCAAGGTGATCTTGCCCGTGTTGGCATCCAACACTTTGCAGATGTTCTGATAACTGCCCTTCTCGCTCACAGCGTCGAAGGCGTATTCAATCTTTCCATGCTTGCTCTTCGCCTCTTGAAATCCTTCCACGACGGCTTCATCGCCTTTGCGGTAGTCGATGATGATGTCGCCTTTTTCTGGAGAGATGAGCGATTCGACGTGGGGGATGCCTTTACCGGCGACGCAGATGAGAGGGTGGATGTTGGCTTTTTGAGCGAGTTGGATCGTATAAGCGCCTACTGCTGAGGCGGCGCCGTAGACGATGAGAGGGGTTGGTTTCGTCACTGGGAGCCAAGGTTCGGGGAGTCGAAGACGAGCGAAGAGGCCGACAGCTGCTGTCAGAGCTGCGAGGGGAATCGCGGCTCCCTCTGTGAGACTTGTCAGCTATGGTTAAGGAAGGGCAGGTAATTGGGAATACCTTGGAAGCTAGTCTTCGAAGGAAGATGGGCAGTTGTATGAGTCCAAGAAAGAGCGTATTCGGCATAGGATCCTCCAGGCTTCATCATCTCGTGGAAAGCAATGACTCTGTCGCCTGGCTTAAACTCTGAGACATGCTCGCCAACTTCGTGGACGTAGCCTGAGATATCATCGCCCTGATTGACTGGAGGCTTGTCGGCCATGGTCTGAGGTCGTTTCCTGCGGGATGTTAGACAATGTCATACTCATTGTCCTTGCGGAACTAACCAGTCCTTAGGATTGCTCCCACTGTAGACGACTTTGGTCACAACCTGGTAGGGACCAGGCTTCGGGATGGGAGCATCTTGTATCGTGACCTTCGGGCCTTTCGCAACCACTGCTTCCTTCATCGTGCCGTTCGAAGCGTTCCTCGTCTGTCCTGCGATTTGGGAGAGTCGCCGTGAAGCAGACATTGTCAGCGTCCGCAACATGGTACAAGAAAAGAGATATTAATGAGGGGAGAGCTCCGGAGTCATCGTCCTCTACCTCGTAGCGATGACAAAACACCTACGACACCCATGGCACAATTCCCGATTCGATGTAGGAATTGCCCAAGAGAGCTCATGGAGATGCTTCCTCCGTCAGAACGTAGACCGAGGTTCTCCTCGCCAGAAGCGTCATCGCTGGATTACTCGTTGCTGGCTTTCGTCCCATGTATCTAGCAGTACAGGTACGAACATAGATCTAGAGATCTTTGGAAGGCTGGAATGAAGAACATGAACGAACTGTTGCCAGAGCCATGGATAGGGGAGAACGAGAAGCCCGCGAAGATGGAACGGAAGCACGTGAGATGTGGAGCCGCAGCCAGAAGAGTCGGCAGAGAGAAGGACGTCCAGACCTACAATTGTTCAACGGAGAGCAGGGACTTCGCTGGACGAATTGTTAAGGAGATCGTTCCGGAGTTGCTGGTATAGATAAAAGCCTTGTAAATGGAATATTGATCAAGAAAAGAACGAGAAGAGAGGAGAGGAGAGGAGCCAGGTCCGTGGAGGAAGCAGAAGCTTTGGGCGTTGTTTCCCCAGCGACTGCTTCGTTTACGACTTGGCGGTTTCACGTCCGCCCGCCCAAGCCAAAGCAAAGCCGAGCCGCGACTTGACTTGACATTGAATCTTCCTCTGCCGCCAGACGTCACTCTGCCACCTCGACACCACCACACCTGAGGCACCGCCGTCACTCGTCGGCAACACACCACGCTCATTAACGACTCGGCGATTCAATCAAATCGAGCAATCAAAACCAGCTGGCCGCCCACTGACACACCTCCGTCAACATGGCCGCCGCGGCCGGAGCTGTTGACCGCAACAGCAGCATCCAGGTCGCCGTTCGCGTGCGGCCCTTCACCATCCAAGAGGCTGCGCAACTCACCAAGACCGACGATGGCCCTCTCTTCCTCGGCGACGGCTCGCTCGCTGCCGCACCAAAGCCAAAGCTCGGCCAGAAGGGCCTGCGGAGCGTGATCAAGGTCATTGACGACAAGTGCTTGTACGTATACATACGCCAATTCCGCGTATTGACAATGCTGACATTTGACTACAGAGTATTCGACCCACCAGAAGACAACCCCGTCCAGCGGTTCAGTCGCTCCGTCGTGCCCACCGGCAAGCGCGTCAAGGACCAAACATTCGGCTTCGATCGCGTTTTCGACGACAACACCACCCAGAATGACGTTTACGAGGGCACCACCAAAGGCTTGCTCGATTCTGTCTTGGACGGATTCAACTGCACTGTCTTCGCATACGGTGCTACTGGCTGCGGAAAGACGCACACGATTACTGGAACAGCCCAGCAGCCGGGCATCATCTTCATGACCATGCAAGAGCTATTTGAGAAGGTCGAGGATCTTCGCGAGACCAAGGACTGCGAAATCACACTGTCCTACCTCGAGATCTACAACGAGAAGATTCGCGATCTGCTTGTGACAGACGACACTGGCAAGCAGAATCTCATGCTGCGCGAGGACAACAATCAAGTGGTGTCGGTCGCTGGCCTGTCATCCCACAAGCCCAAGAGTGTCGCAGAGGTCATGGACATTGTCATTCGAGGAAACGCGGCTCGCACCCAATCACCAACCGAAGCAAACGCAACGTCTTCGCGGTCACATGCAGTCTTGCAGGTCAACGTCTCTCTGAAAGACCGCAATGCCTCTGTCAACGAGCCCGTCACATTTGCGACCCTCTCCATCATCGACCTTGCAGGCTCTGAGCGTGCTTCAGCGACGAAGAACAGAGGCGTACGCCTGCAAGAGGGTGCCAACATCAACAAGTCTCTTCTCGCCCTCGGCTCTTGCATCAACGCTCTCTGCGAGCTGCGCAAGCACATCCCATTCCGCAACTCGACTCTGACTCGACTCCTCAAATTCAGCTTGGGTGGCAATTGTCGCACAGTCATGATCGTCTGTGTGTCGCCTAGCAGTGCGCACTTCGACGAGACTCAAAACACCTTACGCTATGCAAATCGAGCCAAGAACATCCGCACGAAAAGTGTCCGCAATGTCTACAACGTGGACCGCCACGTCAAGGACTACCTCAAGAAGATCGACGAGCAGATGGGCCTCATCCGGGAGCTCACAGAGCAACAGAAGGACTACGAGAACATTGCATTTACCAAATTCCGCAAGGCCGAGACCAAGAAGTCAGAGATTGCCCATGACGGAGTGCAGCGTATCCGTGCAGCCTATGAGCATTCTTCCCAGGAGCGCAGCGAGCGCATCACCAACACTAAGAGACTTCGCCAAATTGAGCGCCGCATTGGTGCAATCTCTGGCTGGGTGGGCTCATTTGATCAAGTCTGTGAGACCCGTGAGGAGGAAGAGCCACCAGTTGCTTTGGTAGCCATGAGAAAGACCGCACAAGGCATTCTCTTGGAGCTTGAGGGAAGCCGCCAGCACTATCATCAACGTCTGGCCAAGAACAACTGGACCCGTGCAATTGACACTGCACTTCAAGATGGGATCCGTCAACTGCAGAATCTGGACGGAGCTATACCCGACAGTGCTGAGGAAACCAACTTGCGCAAGGAGGTTGACCTCCTGAAGAGCCGAGCCGACATCGACATGCATGTTCAAGTCCTGGAGCAGGAGAAGGTCGGCGAGTCTGGGCTGATGCAAGTGATGCTAACTGCTCACTTTGAGACCATTGCCATCCTCAACCAAATCATGCAGATGAGCGAGGAGGAGGCGGTTCAAGCAGCACATGATGTCTTGGGTAAAGTCTTGCAGTCTTGCACTGAAGCTACTGGCCAAATCATCAAACCCGACGGCGGCCTCCAGATCACCGAAGCAGTCCCACCCACTCGATCCGGCACTCCAAAGAAGAAGAAGCAGATCCCACTCATGGGTCCAAGTCCGATGAAGAGCAAAATTCGACAGTCACTCGCATCACAGCCTGGTCCTTCGGCCATCCCATCACATCTGTCTGCAGAGATGCAGCCCTCACCACACGTAGGCTCCAGCCCAGTCCGTGGAGCAACAGCGAGTCCTAGAAGGCGCGTTAAGCTCGGCGGTACTGCTCGCAAGGGAGTCGCATTCGCTGGTGGCACTCCTAAGAAGAAGTCGCCCAGTAAGAAGCGTGTTGTGAGATGGAGAGATGAGGACGACAATGCCGGTTCCCTCGTGGAGTTTCAGCCAACCCCGAAGAAGTTTGACAACACTCCACCCCAGCCGAACGGGCTCGATAGCGACTCGAACGAGCCGCCGAAATCGTCATTCGCATACGATGCTGATGGCGAGATCATGTCTAGCCCACTTCCAGCCGCACCTGTCCCAAGTAGCGAGGCTCGCAAGACCGGAACAGGCCGATTCGCAACCGGCTTCCTCTCCAAGAAGAACGAAGGCTCGCCATCTATGCCCCCACCACCGACTCTCAGCCTTGGGGCGTACTCTAGTGAAGACGATTCTAGCCCGCTTCGATCGATGGAGGGCAATCGCGCCCCGCAACCACGCAGCATGCATGTCAAGAAGTCTTCTCGTCCGCCAGCCCCGAGCTCGGGCTCGGAGAAAGAGCAGGAGGAAGGTTCGACCTACTCATCTGGCAGCGAGGTCGACAAGTCGTTCTCGGACAAGACCACAGCACGCGACATCGGAGCTGCAATGCGAAAGGGCCGGCGTACTTCATCACTTGGTGGCAACAATTCTGCTCGCCAGCGTGAGCGCGACATCGCCTACCGCCGTCGTAGCCCGACTGCGACTTCTCCTCCAGGCGATCAAGGCACCTTCTCGGACTCGCATGCCCGCCGATTCGTCAACTCGCATCGGGATAACAGCTCCCGCAGCAGCATCCTCAGTCCTCGCACCCAGCCGGTGACCAAGGGTTCGCTGCCATTGACAGCTCGTCGCAGCATGTTCGACCTCGGTGGCAGCACGCCGCGTGAGAGTGCTCCGCGACCGGCATCCCGGGCCAGTAGCGTTGTGCCTGGCAGTGCTACTCGCGGTAGTGCCACGAAGCCGCCGTTCAGATGAGGAGGATGATACCCCTGGGTTGTTTCATCGCTTTCTGCGTGTACTATGATGGCATCCAAGTGCTGGATGCCAGATTATTGTGTTGATTCATGGGCATGGCGTTGAATGAAAGGGTCAGCTGGAAATGATGATGGCGTTGGGAATGGGTTTCGTTCAATCAATGTCCATCTGCATGCCTAGCGTACTAGCGAGCGAGACCCCTTTCGTAGTCGAATGACTGTACAACATGTTCAAAGGAAGCCTCCCACTCTCCACGATACTGTCATGGTTGGTCGTTGCTGACCTCACCTATCCACCCACGTCATCTTCCCATCTAACGGATCACAGCACCAGGCATCCTCTGCAATTCGACCTCCGCTCGCTGCGCAATATGCCCATCCTCTCGAGGCATCGATCCAGCCGGATCCCTGCCTCCGAGACGACGACGCTCGAGGACGATCAAACGCCACGAAAGCAAGATCCCTCCGCCGGAGAGCGGGAGGAACAGGGCGGCGAGGACGGCTTTGGCGTTTTCGGAGAGGTTTTCTTGGAGGAGGGCGATGGCGCCGATGGTGGTTATCGCGGCGAAGGTGAGGGCCCAGAGGGTCCAGATATAGAGGGGGTTGCGGTAAAGTAGGGGGTAGGAATTGCGGGATGGGGGACTGGGTCGTTGTTGGAGTGGTGTCGTCGGGTGCGTTGTGGTCATGTGGCTGGTTGGAGAGGGTTGGAGAGGGTTGTACGAGAGGAGGGGAAGTGGGATTGGATTTTGCAAGGAGAGAAGTGCGTGTGCACAATGTTTGCTTACGTTTTTTGATAGCAAATCAACATGATTGACTAAGAAACATCAATACCAGATTCGCGAGACTCTGGGGGTTGGTGGTAATGTCGATGTTGTACAGATTCGTTTTGTTACGTCCTCATGTGCCCTTGTCATTCCATGATCCCTTCCATTCCTCTTCTTTGCCCGTCCAGCCTCCTCCCATTGCCCATCAACTAATTTATTGACCTAGCTGAGACGTCGATCAGTCGCTGCAGAAGGGTTCATGTGCCTCGACATTCCATACCTTGCTTCAATCACTACCGCACCACAGCCCTCGGCATCGCCTGAAGCTCCACCGCAACCCAATCAGCACCACCGTCCCGACCAGGCGCAGGAACTCCAACTCCAACACCAGGCCTCCGACTCCCACCGCCATCACTTTCCCTCCTCTCCCTCCCCCAACAACCCTCCCGACCCTCCTCTTCGTCTTCCTCACACCCCCCAGCATCGATCCACCGAAACAAGACCTTGAAACTGAAAACGAACAGCCCCAGCGCGATGAAGACGATGGCCAACATGCCGGCGTCGGAGACGTGCGGGACCGTCATGCCGATGGCGCCTAGGAGGATTACGAAGAGGATTATGCCGACGTAGGTTGTGCAGAGGCATCTTGTGGAGGGCGTGGGCCTCGGGCGGGGGATATGCTGCGGCATGGGTTGAGGGTTTAGTTGTTGGTTTTGGTGGGAGGGACGGTTGTGGGAGCGACGGTAGTGGGATGGGGATGAGACGGAGGGTTTGTTTGTGCTGTTGAGTGCTGGCGGTTTGCCGCACGGTGGGGGAAAAACTTGAGGCAGCAAACGAGATAGATCTCCTTCGGTCGAGCAATTGCATATACAGTAGAATGACTGGGCGCTTTGGCACTTGCCTTCCACTCCTCCTCATTGCACGTCATATCACCAAGTTGGTGGTCTGCTTGCCTGTCTACCACTCGCCTTCGCCTCATTCCCATATGTCCCAGCAAACCTCTCATTTCTGCCTGTGCTGTTTGCTTGCTGCGGGACCTTGTCTGATACATCGCATCAACCTGCAAAGACTGCCAGTCTTCTCCTTTCTCTCCGTGCCGTTCCGTGAGACTCACCGCATCATAGCCCCCGGCATCACCTGTAGCTCACCCTCCGTCCGTCCAGGATCGTAAGTATCCCGACCAGACGCAGCCGCAGAACGCCCTGCAGCAGCAACATAAGCAGAAGCCCAAGCTCAGAACTGGCGATCAGCACGCCGAGCCCGACGCCTGTCCTCCTCGGCCTGTTCCATGCAAGTCAAACGTAGGTACAGCCCACAGCTGAAGATTGCGAGGGAGCAGGTCGCGATGATGAGTGCGCTGGTCGTGGCTTCTGGGACCGAGGAGCCGAAGATGGTGATGATGAAGAGGATGGTTGTGGCGAGGGTGGTGAGGGGGAGGGTTATGCCTAAGCAGGTGAAGGAGTTCAGGGGGTTGGGGCATTGTCGAGGGGAGGATGGCATGGTTGTTTCTTGGTCTGGGGATGCTGCTGGGCTTGAGGGGCATCGGAAATGGTGTTGGAGAGCACTTTTGCTGGAAGGGTCGAAGGGTCGGGGTTCGGGAAGGTTGGTGGGAAGTCGAAGTTTATGTCCGATTCTGGAAGGAGGTGAGTGAATGGAGCCAATCTGAAACAATTTGCTACCAGTGTCCAAAGCTGTTGTCCTGCTTGCTCTTCGAGCTAGTATGTTCTTCTCTCGCCATACAGTAGTAAGCATGCGATCGTATAGCTGTCGGGGGGATCGGATAGTTGAAGGGTTATGGGGGGTCGGGTAGATCTAAGAGACGTTAGCATGAACATTCAGAGCGCCTGGTCTGCCGTATGCAGAGTGAAGATGATGAGGAAATATTGGACTGTCATCCCCTGCTGCACGGGGACGGCTGTGGTGCCGTGCATGCAGTAAGTGGGTTGGATGCTTGATGAGATCCGGGGATAGGGGTCGATTGAGATGTGATAGCCTCTGCGGCGAGTTGCCTTCTCTCTGGTCTATAGCTGGCCCAAGGCCAGTCCAATCTCTTCACTTCTACCGCGCTCTCTTCTGTCTTTACTGCGTTGTACTATCGCCACGTCAGCTCGCCGCCTGCCTCAACCGACCTCGCGCCTCACGTACCTTCCCGTCACGTCGGACGCACCGCGACGCGAGGCAGTGGCTGCAGCTCAATTTCCTGTCCATCGAACGCGTTGTGGGGCGGTGATGGAGGCGGCGAAGTTGAGGAGGGAGGCGGAGGCAGACCAGAACGCCAACGACGCGTCATGATGGAGAAAATGAGGACCGCAGTTCCCAGCGCGCAGAGGCCGGCCATGATGGAGACGAAACGTCTCCACTCCGAGGAGAGAGAGCGGACCAGGAGGGCGGCACCGCCGAGGGCGAAGGCGAGGGCGACGGATAGGATGAGGAGGATCTCCTGGAAGAAGGATCCGGAGCACATGGTGACTTTCTTTGTTGCTATACGATGGTCAGTGGTGATGATGATGGTGTTGGAAGCGTGGTACATACTGTTTGTTTGGGGATATGTGCGAGAAGAAAGCTCGAGTGTGTGGTTTGTATGAGAAAGGTGAGGCCAGTGTGTGGATGAGGTTGAGATGTATGTGCAGTGCCTGTGTGAATGAATAGAGCTCGGGCCATCAATAGCGCTTTCGCTGTACTTCACATATCTCCGTCCTAAAGCGTTCCTGATACGTGCTCTACCCTCATGCTTCGTATGCTCCCCCACTATCGCCCCCTAGCTGCCACTCGTCCATTCGGCAATATAAACAATTCAATGCTATCCCTCCCTACATCCGTAACCCGAGCTCTGCGCACACCACCGTCTTCCTCAGTCGATCCCCAACCGAACCGACGGCGAACCCATCGATATGGCAGCACCAACAGATAGTATATCATGTATCCCACTGCGACAAATACTAGAGCAACTGCGCCCAAGAAGAAAACGAGAAGAGCTGCGGTTCCCGGGACGCTGAGATCGGTGCCGTCTGAAAATTTCAGTTTATTGCCTTGGAACAGTGCTATGCCGAAGGGGATCGACGATATCCATAAGCCGAGAGCCAACACGACGTATACCCATCTGGGACAAGTTGGGTTGCTGGGCGGTGTTATGTCCGTGTCTGTGTCCATTGGGTAGTGTTTCTTCTAGATGCTCTGTATCGTTTGAAAATAAAACGTGAGATATAGTAGGTAGTGTTATGGCCAAAAGTGGTTGAGAACTAACAGTTCGCAGGGAAGGAAGCTGCCCCAGGAAAAGAGTCAAGAGCAAACAGACGTTGTTGCGCAAATATCCGCAAATTTCGACGCAATCAAGACATCGACAGTGAGGCGAGAGCATCCCAGCGAACTGGGTACGCTAATCAACCAAGCACATTAAGAGAAGAACAAACTAGAGACCGCCGTCACCCTCGCCCCAAGGCCCAACTCTGGGGCCTTTGTACAACCGACCGCCCTTCCAGACCCATCTTATATTGTTCCGATCCTGCAGGACGCGGACGTCTTCAACGGGGTTCTCAGTGACGCCAATGAAGTCGGCTTCATATCCTTCTTTCAATTGACCGGTCAATGGCACCTGACCCTGAACAGTCAAAGGTCCGTGAGCCGTTGCAGCTTTCAGAGCTTCAAGATGAGACATGCCTGCTTTGACGGCCAGTTCAATCTCATGGGCCATGGGATATCCGGGTGCTGTATCTACACCAAGGGCGATAGTTAGACCGCTCTTGACCGCTAGCTCGTACGCATGCCAGTGGCTCTTCAGTGCCAATTGGGCCTTTTCCCAGACGTACTCAGGTAAGCCTTTGCCGTTCGAGTCTCGGAGGGCAGTCAGCGCCGATGCCGTGGCCACGTAGATGTTGCCTTTCTCCTTCATCAAGTCGATGCATTCCTGGTCTGCGAACGAGTTGTGCTCGACGGTCGTTACGCCCGCTCGGACAGCAGCCAAGATGCCTGGCTTGCCGTGAGCGTGAGCGGCCACACTGCGCCCCATATGTGTGGCCTCGGCCACGATCACATCCAACTCCTCGGGGCTGAATTGTGCGTAGAGCGGATTGTCGTCTGCGGACATGATGCCCCCGGACGCCAGGACCTTGATACACTTGGCCCCGCGACGGATCTGAAGTCGCACAGCGCGCCGGCACTCATCAAGCCCGTCAACGAGGCAGCTAATGTTGGAGCCATAGTGACCGGGACGAGTTTCACCCACACCGAGATTTAGAAGCGCGTCGCCGGCTGGCAAAGCAAAGACATCCCCGTGGCCAGCAAGCTGACTGATGCACGCACCCGAGCTATAGATGTTTGGTCCGACGATGGTGCCGTCGGAGATGCTGGACAAGTGATATACCATCAGCGCATATCGCGGATAGAAGACAAGCGCACAGCTTAAGTTCAACAGCATACGTACGCCTGGGCGACCTCGCAACCAAATCCCCCAAGATCACGCAGTGATGTATATCCCCGTTGAAGCGCTTCCCAACAACCGCGCGCAAGGCGAGCGCCATGAGTCGCTGGATGGACGGAGACGAATACCTGGTAGGGAGGCAGCGCATCGTCCTGCGGCCCCGAGCCTATGAAGTGCGAATGACAATCCCACAGACCGGGCATCAAGTATGGGACGTGGAACTGCTGCACCACTCGATCATGGTAGTGAGAGGGCAAATCAGCCTGGCCACCAGTCCAGAGGATGAGTTTCCCTTGGTATACGAGAGCAGCATTCTTTTGAGGCTCGCCATCGCCTGGGATGAGCAGATCGGCTATGACGATTTTGACGGCGAGCTTTCGCTTTGACGCATCGGCATTGTTGTCTACGGCGTTGGCGATGGGTCTGAATGGGATTGAACACATGCATGGTCTGGAAGCCTGGTCCGCCAAGCCATACTCTCGCACCGGAGGACTATCCTGCACAGAAGCTAGTGGTGGTGCTGGCAGGTGTTGCTGCCCTATCTCCAACGCCGATGAGGACTGACTCCCCTCCGTTGCCGGCCCATGTTTCGGTATTGGGTGTTTCGTCATGTTTGAAGCCACTCTGCTGCCAATCCTGACTTCGTCTTTTGACCTCAACAACTTTCGATTAAGCGAAAGATGGATCGAGATTGGTCATCGTCCCCCGGTACATCAAAAGAACCTAGCTCTTACGCGAGCTCCGAAGAAGTACTCAATCTGGTTAGGAGCTCATTGTGTGAAGGATGCAGGATTCGCATCACTCGCGATGATGTTGGACCAATAGACTTGGCTCCTGTACGACGTCAGCTGTTGTGAGGTACACAGGGCGGCTTATTTCGGCTCTGCAACAAGATGTGCTTACTCCGATTCCAATGGCTGGTATCTTGAACGAACATGAGAGGACTCTCCAACAGCAACACCATGTTCTCCGATCCTAACGGAGTTTCCATGCTGTTGACGACACAATCGGGCGCTCTCTCATAGCAGGCTGGCAGTGGGACTACGCACTCCATTGCAAAGGTTATTATATCTAAGGATTCAGCCCATCGGACAATCTGCAAAACACCCTCGATGAACATGCACAACAACAGCACATCAAAGCAGCACCACCGCCAACAAGACCCACCCCCCTCAACAACCGGCCCCTACACCCCCTCCCCAACAACCACCTCCGACCTCCTAATCTCCCACACAACCCTCATCCTCCACAACCTCAATACCCGACACTACACCCCCCAAACCTACACCGCCCTCCTCTCGCCCCACCTACGCATTGACTGCAACAGTCAAATCTCCACCGGCATCCCGCACGCCATCGCCGCCTACAAATGGGTCGCGGACATCAACCCGCGCTTCCACGTCGCCGTCATCGAAGCGACGCCGATCGTGCACGAGGAGAGCGGACGCGCGACGGTGTTGTGTGGGTTGAGTTTGACGAATTGTAGTGATGGGACGGTGAGGGCGGGGAGTTTGTCTACGAGCTGGAGCAGGGAGAAAGGGGTTGGGTGGAGGTGTTGGAATTTTGAGATCTTTTTTGGGATTAGGGAGTTTTTTTGAGAAGGGAAGGGGGCCCTAAGGAAGCGTGAGGGAAGTGTAGAGGGCAATGGTTGAGGTGGGAAGGCTTCTCGTGGAAGCCTAACCGTTAAGCCGAAGACTGGAGCGCCGATATGGCCAGGCTCTCTGGTGCATTTCCTGCTGGCATTCACAAGTCAGAGGTGTGCGTTCTCAAGCCAGCGAAGAGGAAGTTCAGGAGCCTCGAAAATCTGCTCAAGAATAGGGATGTCTCAGCGGAATGCCAGCATGAGGCAAAAGCATCCCCTCTCATCACCGCCCCTTCCACCTCCACGCCAAAACCCCAGCCACGACGAGCAAAACCGGCAGCACCCTCACCACCATCCTCGTCGCCGCCCTCCTATAACTATTCGCAATATACACCTGCACCTTCTCCTTCACGGCCGCCGTCTCATTAACCCTCGGAAACGGCACATCCGACACGGGCTTCCCCAAAAACTCACAAAGCGGCTTCCACCCTTCCTCGATCCGAAACACCAACAGTCGCTCCTCGGGCGTGACTCGCTTCACCATCTCCATGTGCTCGATGTAGACTTTCTTGGCGTTGGCGATGTACATGGCCTTCGAGTCGGGGTTGTTGAACAGGCCGGTGGCGCGTGGGATGGTGACGCCGAAGTAGTGCGTGCTGAAGAGGTCTGTTTGTCGGCAGATCCGCGCCATGTAATGGGAGTCGAGGTAGCTGGCTAGCGGGATCCAGGGGTTGTACACATTATCAATGACGCCTTCGCAATAGCTCTTGAACCAGGCGTCGACGTCCCGCTCGACGAGGATGACTTTCGCTTCAGGGTAGGCGGCGACGAGCTCTTCGGTGAAGCAGGCGGCGGGTTGGTCGGTCGTGGCACTCCAATACCCTAGCAGATTATCCCATTCTTTGCGGCCGAACGGTTTCAGGCCTTTGCGTGTGGCGAGGGCGGGGTCATATTTGAGAATGAAGGCATCGCTCCACATGTCCATGTCCGGAGGGTTGGCGCTCATCTCGACGTGGTGCCAGGTAGGGAGGCCGAGGATTTCGAAGGCCGCTTTCATGGACATTGTGCCGGTTCTGCAGGTTTGGGTCAGTCGACGAGAACCTGCGGCGCGGCATTGTGCATACCTCGAAATATTGCAGCTGAGGACTTCCATCGGCACCGTACGTTTCCTCGTACGAGGATCTTGGTTTGCTGCCACATAGGCGTGCGGGTGTCGTTCTTGCAGTGTCGCCATTTTGCTAGCCGTCTGGTTGCTGGAAAGAGTGTATTGCGCGAGCTGCGCAGCCTTATTTGTATGTAGATGCGCTGACGGCTTAGCATCGCTCTTTCCATAATCATCGAGCTATGCGCCGCTCACTTACGAGGCAGGCGAGAATCTTCCTAATTGTGCTAGTGCCAAGGGTTCCAATGCGAGGTGAGGCTGAACCGCGTAAGATTGTCGGCATGCTTGCTCAATTGGGACTGACCCACATGGATCGTAGGGTTGCTCTCGTATATTTTGACAGATGTAGAGGACTTTGCGGAGCCAATGCGATTCGAGCGACTTCACTGTCGTAAGGAAGGTGTGCCGTAAGCTATTGCTGAACGAGCGCCCGGCAAGAGTTGGTGCAAAGCTGGAAGGATGCGAGATGGGAGATGCGGCATTTGTATTGTCAGCTCTTCAATCAATAAAATACAGTCATCTGCTGACAATGTCGAGGAAGCCTGATTGCAAGGATGAAAAGAAGGATGTCCCTGGCAAGGTTGGACCTACGCCCTGACCTGCTCATCTAACCATCCCACCACAGCTTCGACGAAATCTCCAGGCTTCTTTTGCGATATAATGGCCAGCACCAGGAATAGAAGCAAAGCGGCTCTGCTCGAAGAAATAGTTGGACATCTCCAAAGCCGTCGCTTCATCTGCGAAGCTTTTGCCGCCCCAGAGCGTCAAGCATGGCACTGAACTTTTGCCATTCTCTTGCAACAATTTCCTGTTGTCCACAACATCCTGCTCGAACGTTCTGTAAACGTTGAAGCCTGCCCTCATGGCACCTGCCGCCGCGTACGCATCCGTGTAGACGTCCAAATCATAGGTGCTGATGGCGTTGGGGTTCTGTGCAAGCCGATCGAAGAAGTGTTTGATGTAAATTCGTTCTCTGCCTTGAACGAGGGCCTCTGGCAGGTCGGGAATGTTCTGGAAGGTGAAGTGCCAAACGACCAGGTCGTTCTTCATCTTGTCGTAGCTGGGACTACCTGGAATTGGGCATTCTCCCCAGATGATGCTGGCTGTATCGTTTGGATACTGCATGGCGTAGGCATGGGCGATCATTCCGCCTGAGACAATGTCAGCTGGCTTTGCAGACATATATCGTCCTGTCCATACCAATGTCATGCCCAACAACATGCACTTTGCCCTTCACACCCAGCCTTTCCACCAATGTATGCAAATCTGCCGCCATCTCTTTCTTCGTGTACCCATTCCAAGGCTTGCTGCTTGCGCCTGCTCCTCGATAGTTCGGCACTATGACATTGTAACCTCTCTTCGCTAGTGGCGTGATGACCCTTCGAAACTGGTAGTTGGTTTGTGGAAAGCCATGGATGAGCAAGATCGTTCCCTTCGCCTGGATGTCTTTCGGGGTTGGGCAGTAGATGTAGTCGATGATGATGCCAGGCTCGGCGGACGGTGAGTCGAGGGGAAGGTCGGCGTTTTGCATACGGCCATGATCCCAAAGAGAGTCATCGATGTTGTTCCAGTGGGCGATGCCGCTGCCGAGAGTAGGCATGGTTCGTAGTCAGATCGTTAATGCGTCTGGAACGTTGAGGAGCCCACGAGAGAGGGCGAGATGAATAGTAGGAGCTCTGATATCATACTTACGGCTGTGAACCTACCCTGGTCACTTTCTTGTCTTCTTGGTAGCTGACAAATGTGTGTCAAGTTCTGGCGAGGACTTCAGGTCATGGTCGAATCAGGGCCACATAGCACCTTTGCGAAACTCGGAAGATGTCTCTCTCAGTCGAAAGGCAGCCGACGGAGGCATTGGGTTGTGTATGCCGGACGACTAGAAGGTCCTGTAGAGAAGTGTGTTCGAGCCCGATATGCGGTTATCCCGTTGAGCCAGCGAAGAAGCAGGCAATGTGATCGACCAGCTGGGGGAGCAAAAGGTCGAGGTGGTGAGGCGACGCTTGGACGCACGTTCCGGCACTTTCACAGCTCGGGAAGCCAGCCGTTAGTCTGAAGCCAAAGGCGGCCAATCGTCGAAATTGCTAGACTTAGTATTCGGCATTAAAAGAATCTAAATCGACGGTGCTAGACAATTACAACCTTCTCTTCAATGCTTGGACTAACAGCTTGCATGGATTCGAACCCTTGGGACGACTGGATCACTCCTTCCTAAAGGGCGATTTCTGGATATAATGGGAGGAGGAGGAGGAGTTTCAACGGAGAAGAGGGGGTGAGAGCTACTTTGATTGATTGGCTAGATCTCATAGAACGCTAACGAATGTCAGTCTTGGCGCGACAATGGGAAACAGTTGCCAACTGTATACCGCAGTACTTTGGCTTCATTTTCCAAAATCACCCCCTTTCCAGCCAACTCGTTCCCAGATCACAACCAGCTATCCAAGTCATAAACGCCGCATCCTCACGCCACGACTATGCTCTCCATTCAGTTTTATCGACCATTCGCTGCTTCTCCAGCACTTGCCATCCGACCGGGCCATCATCAACCAACGAGCGCTTCTTCTCCGGCACCTCTCGCCATTGGAACAGACGCGTATACTCGGTATCCTTCCTCTCTACCACTTCAACAACATGCTTGCCCAAAACAGGCAGGAATTTGAAGCCATGGCCACTTCCACCGCTGCACACCATTAGGCCCTCCGTCTCTGGCACGTGGTCAATGAGGAATGACTCGTCGACGCTGTCGCAGTACCAGCACAGACGGACCTGCTCTGGTTCTAAGTCCAGAAGTTCGGTCATGTTCTCTGCACAGAACGATTTCAGAGCATGCATCGCTTCTTCGGGAATCTTATCACTCTCAGTCTCAGGAACCGAGATCAGTCGGCCTGACTTCTCGCTCCTATGGCTATAATTCGTCCACTGCGCTCCCGTAAAACAGAGCTTTACGATCCCTCAGGCGTCCTCGGGAAGCCAAAGATACCAGCCACGTTACGTTTCTCGCGATCGTACGAGCTCATGTTCCAGCACCAGACGGGGAAGTTCTCTGACGCGTATTTCTCCCACAGGTCTTCCTGATCTCTCGGTAAGCGGAAAGAAACGACGCTGCCTGCAGTGGTTTCTATCAGGTCTTCAGTCTCTGGAAGGAAACTTGGCGTCCACCCGCCACAGGCAACGATGACGAGATCTGCTGAATGCGATAAGCCGTCAGAAGTCTTGATACCGATGACCTCTCTCCCAGTTCTGATCAAAGACTCCACGCCATTGCCAGGACCATAATGCGTCTTGACTCCAGCTTCCCGACAAAGACTCAGTGCAAAACAACACGCCTCACTCGCCAGCGCAAACCCCGCCGTTCCATCAAATACCCCTCCATCACCAACCCCCTCTCAGGCCTCCCCAGCGCATCAATCTTCCCCTTAGGAACCCCATCCTCCGCCGCCCTCCTCCTCTCCCCAGCCTCAGAAACCCTGTACTGCAACCCCCTCAGCACCCCCGGAAGATTCTCCTGCGTCCTCACCTCCCCATCACTCAACACCTCCCCAACCCTTAGAAACCCACATCTCTCCCACAACCGCCTCCCACTCTCCGCGTTCCACTTCTCCCACTCCGCAATCGCCTCAAACGCCAAGTCGCGGTAGAGTTTCGAATCGCCGTAGGAGGCGCGGATTATTTTGTTGTCGTCGCAGCTTGCGGCGACGCAGCCTTGGGAGCACTGGTAGGCGGTGGAGGTGTAGTCTTGGACATCGTAGAGGTGGACGCTAGTGTAGCCGCGGCGGGCGAGGTGCAGGGCGGTGGAGAGGCCGAAGACGCCGGCGCCGATGATGAGGATTTTGGGGGTGGGGTCCATTTGGGGTCAGGGACGGCAAGAGTCTTGAGGGGGCTTCGATGAGATGAACTTTCTATCGAATATAAGTGATTGCATGGCCACCGCCGCTTTCTCAAAGACAAAGCAAGCATTGCCATACCGGGCAATCACTCCGGAGATTTCAATCCGACTACGCCGTGCATTCCGGTTCCCAATGAGAAGGGAAACGATCGCATCCTGCGAGCTATGGCTTCTCCAATCCCCTCTTCGTTTATTGTTTACTCCTAGGTCTTACTACACGTATCTCAGCCCTCCCTCAAAAACTCCACCGCCCTCTCCGCCACCGCATACACCAACGTCTGCAAATTCGCCCGCGGAATCAGCGGGAAAACAGATGCATCCACGACCCTCAACCCATCAACCCCGTACACCCTGAACTTCTCATCGACCACGCCGCCTTTCTCCTTCGGCAACATCGCAGCGGTTCCGCAAGGGTGGTATTCACTTTGCAGGTTATCCCGAACCCAGCCCTCCACGTTCGAGGCGTTGAGGGCGTAGTATCCGGGCTGATACTTCCTTCCCCCGTCGACAAGCAGCTTACTCAAAGGTTTCGTCTGCGCGACAGCCTGTAAGTGCAATGCAATCGCCTCTAGAACTTTGATATCGAGAGGATGCGAGAGATAGTTCGGATCAATCCTCGGATACTCTGACGCATCACTCGACTGTATGTGGACGCTCCCGCGGGAGAAGGGGTGTTCGAGGACGCCCTGCATGCTGAAGAAGTTTCCTGGCGTGGAGGCGAGGAAGAGCTTGCTGCTGTCGTTGGAGAGTTGGGGGTTGATGCCGCTCGGGAAGGCGAATTCTTGCACGATGGCTTCGGTGTCGATGGAGGCGCAGAGGAGGTCGTGTTGTGATGAGGGGTGGGGTGGGCGGAGGTGGGTTTGGGTGTGCGTTTTCTTGGTGTCGGGGCAGATGCTTTCGATTGATTTACTGAGGTCCAGGGGATCGTCTGTGGTGTTTTGCTGGATCTGTGCGAGGGAGAGGAGGCCTGACATGGCACTTGTTGTGGCCAGAAGACCGGTGTGGTTTGTGATGTACTTCTCGTACTCCTCGTTGAAAAGCGTCTCGTTGGCGAAGTCATCCAGGGTGAATAGGCCAGGCTCCTTCACTTCGTAGCCTATCGGTACGTAGGCATGATCTTGCAGATTCTCACCAACGTTCTTGTTCGCCACGAGGATTTCGATGCCGTACTTCTTCAGGATGTCGGGGTTGCCAATGCCGGAGAGCTCAAGTAGCTGCGGTGATCCGAATGCGCCTGCGCTGAGAATGACTTCTTTCCGAGCCTTTACCTGGTGCGTCGTGCCGTTGGTGGAATATAATGCGCCAGTCGCCCGAGGCCGTTTCCCGGAATCGACAAATGTGATCCTCTGTACATGAGCTCCCGTGATCACTTTGAAGTTTGGCCGATTTTCAGCACCACGCATATAAGTGGTAGCAGCGTAGCTTCGACTTCTCGTCTTCGGATCCATGTTGATAAGATTTGTATAGCCTCCAAGCGCCAGGCCATCTCGAGGGTCCGACGATGGAGGCAATCCCAGTGCTCTGTACGTCCGCGGCCATGCCTCGTCAAAAGGCAAGTATATGTCTGCGAAAGTGTTCAGTACGGGACCATCTTGCCCATGCAGAGCTGGATCGATGTAGCCAGTGTCCAGATCTTCGACTGTCTTTCGAGAAGGCTGAACGTACGATTCAGATCGACGATAGAATGGCTGTAGTGCATTCCAGGACCAGTTTGGATTGCCTAGCAGGCCCCAGTTGTTGATGTCTTGCTGTGATGCGTGCGTCCACCAGAGGAAGTTGATTGCAGATGAGCCACCAAGTTGCTTTCCTCGAGGATGGGCCAGAACATGATTGTTGGCATTGACCTGGTGCGAGAATGAGCCTCAAACATAGCGGACGTAGTGAAAATGCATACCTGTGGAATTGTGCGATAATTCCAGTCGTACTTTGGGTTGCTGTAGAGCGAAGTCAAGAGATTCGGCGCAAGGACTTCAACGTCGCTCGTTCGATCTTCTCCAGCTGCAGAGTCTCAGTCTCGACGCCTCCTTGGCATTCATAGTGTTCTGCCGAACCTTCGATGACCGTGACCGTCACGTTCGGATCTTCACTCAGACGAGCCGCAATAGTCAGGCCTGCAGTGCCGCCTCCGATGATGCTGTGCTAGTCAGGATTGTGCTCGCTGTCGACGACTTGGTGAATAACTCACACATAGTCTGACCTTTCAGCTCGTGCAACAGTAAGCAGCAGCGCAACCAAAAACGCAGAAATGAATGCATGCATCTTCTTGGCCAAAGATATCGAAGGAATGATGCTGGCCGAAATGCTGTTCTTCACGGGATTCGATAGAAGCCATCTCGCCTCACTCTCTGGGCTACTTTATACAACACCTCAGCTGTGGCTCCCAGGTCCCAGACATCTCTTGTGGCGTTTCCCGTGTAACCTGACTGACGGTTTGATCAGTCATCTCATGCAAATCATTGCCATGCCTACGGCTCAGACTAAGCAGGTCGCTATAGGGCTCTATGTTGACTGAGATGGGCTACGGCTGTGTGCGGACTGGCTGTGATGGTCGTGGCGCTGTCGTGAGTGAATGTGATGGAGTTGGGTTGAAGTCGGTCTGAGGCACCAGAAATGGAGGTAGATTCGCTAGATCCACTCAGCCTGTCATGATTGGCCGGTGGGAGAAAGTAGGGCTTGGAAGCGGAATCCGCAAGACAGTTGCCAATCTCCCAACAGGGTCAACCGTCAGCCCAAGAAGAAGACCTCCATCGAACATCCATACTCGACCACATACATCAACATACATTTTCAAGGCTTCAGTACTGTACACTCTTGTGGAGGCTGGTGGTCATTCAGCCTGTTGCCAACGTCATGAGCCGCCGCACAGCAGGCACCATGCCAATCAGCGTCTCCGTGCCGTTCTGTGCCGCGCTTGACAACAATCAAATACAGTAGAGACTACCAGGTCTCTGGCCGCGAGGCGTTCGACCGCGACGGACAAGCGCGACGGAACGACGCACCTCGTTCAAGTATCGACTACCTACAGCGAGCGATCATTCTCCACCCGGACAACGAGCCATGGTCCGCTGCCCTATCATCAGTGCGTAACCTCGCCATCGGCGTGAGAACAGGCACAGAGCTCGACGAACTCAACTTTGGGTCGCCTTTCCATCTTCTCTTGGATATGATCAAGCTGCCAAACCTCACCTCACTCTATTTCCACGGCCTATCCAAGAGCGCTGCCAGTGACACTTTTGATCTACCTGACGGACCTTACGATATCGCCGAAGACAGTTGTTCATTCGAACACATCTTCCTCGACAACTCGGCACTCGGCAATCCACACGAGTTTCGGAAGGCTGTTGAATCAGCACCCAAGTCTCTCAAGTCGTTGACGATCTCCGCCAGTGAGGCGAATGACATGGACGGATGGCTTTCTTGCGCTTCTGAGACACTCGTGCTCTACCAAACCAGCGATCTTAGAGGCTACAGATGCAATTTGTACCGTCCAGATGAGCTTTGTACACTCCCGAAGAACTTGGAGACCGCTGTCGTGGACCCAGAAGACATATTTCTAGATGAATATGGCTATCGCGGCTACGGGTGCCTTTACAATGCGAACAACTGGGTCGAGCCATTCCAGTTCTTCACGGAGCGCCATGACATCGACTACATTCCTTCAAGCATCGAGACTCTGGTCTTGCAAAGGCCAAGCGGTCGCTTGAGCGAGGCCGAGGCGGACCAGATCGACGATGCCATTGTCGCCATCCTGGCTCGCAGATCTGTCTACTACCGCCACTGTTCGAAATGCAGACCCAGATGCCGCAACTATTTTCCGCACTTGAAGGCCATCTACCTGGGTGCGTTGGAAGATGAACAAGAATACGGGTCGAAGGAGCCCAGGCGAAGAGTCTGGTTCCAGAATGCGATTCGAGCAGGCCGTCAACAAGGTATCGATATTCATACGAGGACGACTCGTAGCCGCCCTTTCCATGAGATTGTATTTCCTACTCCGCCGAATCCTCGCGATTTGAAGTTTGTGCCGGAATCTGTCAAGGAGGATTTGCGAGGCCCGCGTGCGTTCGATGTGTACAGCGGAACGTGGGGTCCGCCGGGGTGTGGGAACTGTGGTCTTTGCAGTACGTGCTTGAGGAGGTATGATGCCGCAGTCTGGAAAGAGTTAGACAAGGCATCGCAGAGGTGAATATCTGGTGTGACACAATCTGTCCAGAACGTCGCCACGCCTGGCAATGACTTGCCGAACGGATGCTGATATGGAGGCCACAGCGGCGTCGGAGATGGGGGAGAGACGTTACAGATCAAGCATATCTCGCTAACCCAGGGTTCTCATTTCCCAGTGCACTTGCGTGCAAACAGAATAGCTCTACACAATCGCAATGTTGAAACGCCAACTGCTCATGGCTATCTTCTAGCAGCACTATTCCCTCCCTCCCACCAACGCCATCCCATTGATACTCTCCTCTCCCGGATGCCCCTACTCCGGCAAAGCCAACGGCCCAATCTCCTCAAACACATCCCCCGGCCCGGGATTCTCCTCATACGTCCTCCCCCCAAAATGATTCATAATCCCCCACACCGCATTCAAACTCGTCTGCACCGCCCCCTCCACCCACGCCGGCGTCCAACTGACATCGTCCCCTGCGATGAAAATCCCCTTCTGCTCCGCCGGGAAGTCCTTCTGCATGAAGTGCGAGTACATGCGACGGTTATAGCGATAGTGACCCGGCAAAGCGCCCTTGAAAGCTCCGAGAAAATACGGATCGGCTTCCCAGGAGACGGTGATGGGCTCGCCGATGATGTGCGAGGCGATGTTGGCGTTGGGGTAGATTTTCTCGAGGGCGTTGAGGGCGAGCTGCACGCGCTTCTCCACGCTGTGCGGGAGCATTTTGAGGGCGTCGCTCATCCACGAGTAGGAGAGGCAGATGACGCCGGGCTTGTCGTCGCCGTTGTCGAAGAGGTACGTGCTGCGCGTGAGGCGGTCCGTGAGCGTCATGCTCATGGTGTCTTGGCCGGTTGTCGGGTCTTTGTCTTTCCAGAAGGGCCGGTCGACCATGACGAAGGTTTTGGAGGATTGCATGTAGCGGGTGCGGTCGAGGGCCATCCAGAGCTTTTGGGAGAAGAGGGACTCTTCGCAGTCGATGTTGGTGGTTAGGAGCCAGGATTGGCAGGTTACGAGGACGGCTTTGTAGGTGCGGGCGGCGCCCCAGTTGTCGACGACGGTGATATTGCCGTCTTCGGCGTGAGCGATCTGCTTGACTCCGGTTCGTGGTGCGCCGCCGTGGAGAGAGCTGAGGCTAGTGCCTGCTTTCCAGTGAGCACATGTCTCTGGCACATGTCTCCAGATTCCTTGCGGGACCTGCTCCACTCCGCCGACGACAAGCCGCTGGTCCTCATCGCAATTCGTCATGACCACTCGAAAGATCTCCAGCATCGAGTTGGGAAAGTCGGAGTCCCACCCGCCAGTACCAAATCCAACCTGTCCAAAGACCTCTCGATGCAGAAAACTCAACTTCGCAAACGACTTGGACGTCGCCACAAAGTCATAAAACGTCCGATCGTCCCACAGCGGCACGAGCGTATCCCAAAGCTTCTTCAGACGCTGCACATCCCGATCCCGAATCGCCTGCTGAATCTCCGAAAAATGCGCTCCATGCTCCAGCGCATCAGCCCAAGCATCAGCCACCTCATGAAACAGCGCCGGCAAATCCGACGTCTTCTCGGCATAATACGTCTTCCCTTCCAGATCAATGACAGTGCTATTCGATGCCGAGCTGAGCGGATTCGGAAAAGCTTTCGTCTCCAGTCCAAGCTTATCGACATAATGGTAGAAAGCCGTCGAGGAGACCGGAAACCTCATCCCTCCCAACTCCGCAACCACCGAATCCGTGCCATTGAACGCCTGCGAGCGGAGCCGACCGCCGAGTTTCGACGCTTCGTAGACGACGGGCTTGAGGCCCAACTTCATCAGTTCGTACGCAGCGACGAGGCCGGACATACCGGCGCCGATGACTGCTACTTCTTGGCCATGTTGTTCGGGCGGAATGTGGCCAAGCCCCACGGGATTTTTCAGCCAGTCGTCGAAGGCGAAGGGGAAGTCCGGTCCGAAGATTGTAATGGGTTTCTTTTGGCTGGCGCCGTTGGTCTCTTCGATTGAGCCCATTTTGGGGTGTTGGTGATGTTGGTGAAATCCCTTCGTGCGGGTGAAACAAGGTGAGGTGAGGTTGAATTCCTTCGGGCCCGGAATGGAAGCAAGGGTGAGCCGATGCTAGCCGCCGATCTCGCTGGGTCCCGACTGTCAGAAGAACTTCCTATACACCGCTTGGGTATACTTCAAAGGGTAATTTCATGACACATTTTAGCTAATAGAAATCAGCAGAACCAGCCTTCTCAAGCCACGACCGAGTCGCAAAGCTAGCCAAGTTATGGATGGAAGGACCGTGGTTTATCTGCTTGTCTGCTTCTACTCGTCTGCCACCTGGTTGAACATGAACTATACACAGCCTTGTCCAAAGGAGACGATTGACTTGCGCGCGGTAACGACATGACTTGGCGATTCTGGCGGCTCGACTGGGCTGGCTGGGACACGCAGCTGCAAATGATTCGCCTCGCTTCCAGCTGCAAGTTCAAGGTGGTACCAACCCCAGCGCCTCTTATGCAGTCCGCAGATTTTGGGGCCAAGATCTCCACTCGCCTCCGCAGACCTTTCAGCTTCTCGTCATAGCCTCACATACAACATTTTCACGACCCACGATACCGTTGTGAGAGCAACCGACATGCGAAGAAAGTTTCGCCAGCTATTCAGTGGGCAAGCAGGATCACAACCGAGAAGGAAGGAAGCTTGCGAACCTCCCACACCAGCACCGTCCTCGACTGAAACTCCTGCCGAGTTCTACTACGAGTCGATCGCACCCGACGAAATCCGTCTTCTGACAATAGCACCATCACCAAGTCAAAGCCAACCACTCCACTGCTACCTCACAAGCCATCGACGGAACGAACATCCTGGCTACGCAGCCATCTCCTACACCTGGGGGGATGCATCCCAGCGTGGAAACATCGAGTGCAATGGCAAGTCCTTGGGAGTGACACAGAACTGTGAAGCGGCTCTGCGAGCGCTAAGAGATCAAGCCAAGCCGCGCACTGTTTGGATAGACGCTGTCTGCATCAACCAGGAAGATTCCGAGGAGCGTCGTTTCCAAGTCGCCAACATGGGTGAGGTCTTTCGCCTTGCGACTGTGACTTTCGTCTATCTCGGCGAGTCAGATCGGAGATGGAGCATATTTGACCAAGTCCCCGATCTGGAATGGCAGGGCTTGCTAAACAGGCCGTGGTTCAGTCGCACCTGGGTGATTCAGGAGTTACTACTGTCTCGGGAGGTCATCGTCGTCATCGGCCTCGACCGTATGGCCTGGAAAGATTTCCTGGCATTTTGTGAAGCTAAAAAGAGTGAATTGCACCTGCCGACGCTCATGACCATGCGCACCGAGTTCTCGCTCGAGTACGCACGACGGCCCCCAAAAGGCTGGGATGATGGAGACATGCCCGGACCTGAAATGGCAGATGACGATGATGACGATGTATTGGCTGCCTTGAGCAGGAATGTGCCCAGGCAGATGCCCTCATCATCATTGTCTCCGACCAAACAAGCAAAAACAACGGCACCAGCTCGCATTCTGGAAAACGTCAAGGGCGCAAACATCTCGAGAGCTGGACACAGCGATCAAGAACGGTCAAGCAAGGAGACCGGGCAAATGAATCTAAATTACTGGCGGCTTCCGGACATTCTAGAGATGACCCACGAGTTCAAATGCCAGGATCCGCGCGATGCTTTGTTCGCCATTCTGCCTCTGTTCTCTCGACCAATTCCAAATCTTCTTCATCCTGACTATCAGAAAACGCCTCAAGAGGTCTTTGCAGATCTCTCGTGGTTCTTGATCGAGCAAGGCAATGTGACGGCCTTTAGGCATAGACACCAACGGACCCCAACCGAGATGTCGACTCCCTCTTGGGTGATGTATTGGCCGGCTTCAATCTTACCGCCACCTTCGGATCTTTATTTTGAGCAATTACCAGCCAAAGCAGGTTTTGGATCCGCTGGACGGGATGTTCGAGCAAAGAGAGTAGGCACTGATGGCAGCCGCATCCAGCTTCGAGGACTGATCGTTGGCGTGGTAAATTGTCTATATCACATCAACGATCTTCTGGTCATGTTGCCCATGAAGCTGCCCATCGGCGACTTATTCGTTGCGCTTACCACTGTTGCTGAACAAACCAACGTCGCAGACGCCAGCGGCTATCTAAACTTGAAGTGGACCTGGCTTATTACTGATGTTCAACACAACTCAAACGAAGCAGTAGAAGAACTATTACAAGGCATCTCCAATCGCGTGATTGACGATATACAGACCAACTACTCTGTTCACGCGCCCGAGATTCAAGCAAGTGTAAAAGTGAACATCCAGACCGATGCAGACGAGACATACAAACTTCGAGTGAAAGTATGGTGTCCTTCTTACGACTTCGCTGCCCGGTCTCTGCACTCCGCCATCACATTGTGCTGCCAGGAGCGATACCGTCGAAGGCACTACTATGACCATCAACTACCCAAGTTCATTCGCACAGAGAATTCGAGTATGTCCTTCAGGTTGACCAACGAGGATCATGATACATTCGAGCACGATGTCTCATCGGCATGCAGCCACGGCACGTTGCGTCACGGGGATATCGTCTGTGTGCTTCTGGGATCTGGATATCCGGTTGCCATGAGGAAGAGCGATGATGAAGGGCATTTTGAGTTGATTGGAGAGTGTCGAGTTGCCAAAACGGATGTCATGGAGGGCAGACTGCTTGAGGAAATCGACCCGGCCACCTGGTGGGCCGAGCCTTGTCCCGGCCCTTTGCAAGACTTCGTCATTGCTTGAAACCGTTGGAGGGAATACACTCTTCCGCTGTGTCTTCTCCCTTCTCCTGTATCTTCGATCTCGCTCACAGGCGTAAATCTGGTCCTTTTTTATATCCTGGCCACCAAGCGTCATTATACAAATAGATCAAGGCCGTGGCATAGCTTTATCAGCAGCCGGACGAGGTTACCATTTCTGGACTTGCTTTTGCATGACTCTTCTGCTGAGGTCAGCACCGCACGAACGACCCAATCACTCCCGGCCTGGTGTTCTGTAGAGCTGCGGAAGAAAATCTGGTGTCTAGAGTGCTCATCCGTCATCCGTCCGTTAAGACGGGCTCCGTCCGTCTGTCCGTTTCAACCACCTATGCTGCCGCCTGCGCAAACTCTGCCCGGCATCCTCACCTTGCCCAATAGCGAGGTAGTACTCTCAGTTTGCAGGAGCCACAGCCATGGCCTCGCACGAGACCGCCTCTCGGGCATGCCAAACCTGTTATCGGCGTAAGATCAAATGCGACAAGGCACTACCGAAATGCTCTGCCTGCATCAAGTAACACTCATTTCTTCTCCTCGACTCCGGTACCTGAAATAATGTACTATCCAGATTTAAACGCCTCTGCGCATATCGAGAACCACAATCTTCCCCTGCTACCTCGAATGGAGATCTTTCCGCAAGCTCGTCGACAAATCCGGAGCTTTCGTTGGAGCAACATGCAGCTTGCGTAGGTACTTTTCTCGACCAGGAAATTTCTCAGTGGAGTGTCGCCGGATTTTCCGACACCAAAGCGCCTTGGAACTCCCTTTTTGCATTCACGCGTAGCCCCTTCGGCCAAGATGCCGCCATCCGCCAGCATCTGTCCCTATACTTCGAACGCATCTCGCCTTGGCTGCCTGTCATCTCGGACGAGAAGCTCTATGTCGGACTGCTGAATCCTTTGATTACCGCCAGTCCGGATACGATCTTCTTGTATGTGTGCATTGTATTGCACACTAAAACTCTGCCTGAAGACCAAGAAGTTCACACGTTTGAGATGTATGTCATGGCTCGGCGATGCTTGTCCGAGGTGGAGATTCGGGGAAGGCTGTCGATGGAGATTCTGCAGGGGTGTATTCTCATAGCATTGTTTGAGTTGGGGCATGCTATATACCCGGCTGCACTTGGTAGTATTGGCTCTTGCAGCAAGTATGCAACGGCCTTGGGGCTGGGCTTCGAGACGAAAGGCCAAGCCTTGACTACGGGATCTTTCGTGGATCTTCGCAGCGAGGAGCGAAAGAGGGTCTGGTGGGCTATATTCATTTTGGATAGGTCAGTTCCAGCAAAACTCTGTGGGAAACTACATGACTGATCTAAGCAGATTCGCCAACCTGGGCAATCCACATCATACTCCGGCTCTTCCTGATCCTCCACTGGAAGCTGTGCTGCCAATTCCTGTGATAGATGGCGCGAAAGCCGATCGTTGGAAACGGAATCCCGAGCAAGTGGTTGCTACGTTGGCTTCTCCGTCAGAAGACCTAGGACGATTCGCCTGTGTCTGCCAAACAGCGTACCTGCTCAGCTGCGTATATCGTCATGTTGCTGATGATACCTCCGACGCTGAATTCCACGAAATCGAGCAACAGCAGCTTGACAGCACACTGCATGCTCAAGTCAAGTATCATGCTCGAAATATCGGCCCATTCAACTCGATCTTATGTTATCAGACTGCGTTCTCATTCAGTGCGTTGAGGATACTCTATCCCACAAACGGCAGGACTTACCAGTACGAGATGGCACATGGCTCGCTCGAAGAACGAGCGCTTGAGATAGCTGAAGAGTCTGCAGAAGTCGCATGGCAGACCGCAAGGTGGTACCTTGACGAGGGCCTCCAAGACTTTACACATGGAGATGTGCCCATCTTTACACTTCCATGGCTGTACTCGACGGGAGTGTGGCTGCTTGATCAGAATCGAAATGAAGATCTGTGGCTCATTCAGCAGACGTTTCAGAAGCTGCAGCAGAAGTGGAGACTAGCTGGTAAGTCAAATATCAAATTAAGTCTTGTGCAGCTCTGATGTGTCTTGTGTGTAGGGGTGTATTCGACTTTGCTGGAAGCCCGGAAGGCTATGGCGAGGAAACGCGGAGTGGAGACGGAAGGCTGTCCGTCAAAACGGGCATCTGACGGACTTTCGGGCTGGAGGCCGTGAATGTGCCAGACTAAAGTAGGCTGTTATGAACATCAGTATCTAGGCCTAGGACTCTTGCTGATCAATCAAGATCGTACTTTCAGTGTCCTTTGCGTCGCTTCTTTGTCTTCTGGGTCTTCTATTGTTAGTACAAAAGTCAGTCGTTGGAACGCTTTTGCAAACACGCTCTGACTTGTAGCCACATCCTACCTTCACCATCATCGTAACCCAAGAGCCTAGCAGATATGGTCACTCGCGTTGGAATCATCGGCCTGAGCGCCTCCGATGGCACCTGGGCAGCAGGAGCCCACGCCAACCCACTCAAGACCCTTCCGCTCTCCGATAAATACGCTCTTAAAGCCGTATCTACTAGCTCTGCCGCCAGCGCTGCGAAGTCTGCTGAACGTTGGGGTATTGCTTCAGACAAAGCCTACTCCAGCGCAGAGGACATCGCCAAGGATCCGGATGTCGATCTTGTCGTGGTGTCGGTGAAGCTGCCTCAGCATCGGGATCTTACTCTTCCGCTGCTGAAGGCTGGGAAGGATGTGTTTGTCGAGTGGCCGCTTGCGACGAATTTGGAGCAGATTGACGAGTTGCTGAAAGCGGCTAAGGAGGGTGGTGGAAAGACGTATGTTGGGTTGCAGGCTAGGACCTCGCCGGCTATCTTGAAGGTATAGTTGGTTGATGTGCTGCTGCGACTCTTGCTGATGTCGATAACAGGCGAAAGAGATCATCGACTCTGGAGCGCTGGGGAAGATTCGTTCCAGTACTATCGTTGGACTTGATTCTTTCCTGCTGCATCTGCCGCCGCAGCATGATTATGAGCACGATGCCTCAACACGTTCGCCTCTCCCTTGTTGTACGCTTTGTGCCAATCCAGCTGACGTTGGTTGACAGGGGCCAATGCATCCACCATCACCTCAGGGCATGTTCTTGACGCGCAAGCCTTCCTCCTCGGCGAGTACGAGCACTTGACCGCCCAGCATGACTGCTTCTTCAAGACCGTCACGACGCCTCATCATGATCATCCAGTCTCTCGCGACGCGCCCGACTCTTTCCTTGTCCAGGGTAAACTCCAGTCTGGCGCGGTAGCCAGCTTCAGCCTCATCCTCACGACACCTGGATCGCCATCCTCTTTCAGTTGGACCATCGCCGGCGACAAAGGCGCTTTGAAGCTAGAAGGTCCCAATATCAACATCCAGATGGTGTCCCCGATGGTGTACTTCGCATCGAACCCGAACTTCTCGATGGAGGACTATTTGGGCGGCAAAACGCTGGAGTGGGAAGAGGTTGCGGTGCCGAAGACCAAGACGGCGAACAACACTGGCGATTTGTATTTGGCGATTGCGGATCGAAAGAATGCGGTGGAGGGTAGCGTCGTAGATTTCGAACGTGCGGCGTTGCGACATCGTATGTTGGAGGCTGGAATGAAGAGCGGGCGAGAGGGAACGATCGAGAAGTATCTCTAATTGAAGCAAAAAAATATCAGCGACGTATGGAATCGATCGAAGATGTATCATCGTTTGTTGCCTGGCAGTCAAACGTGTATGCGCATGCAAAAAGTGATAGACGTGGGAAAAAAAAAGTATTTACGCGGATTGAACACGCGCCTCTTAGGCTCTTAATTTTAGTCTGTGAAATCTGTGAACTGTTAGCAAATGTTCTGTTTATGCCTTGCACCACTTGACCACGCCGGATCAAATAGCCAAGAGCCCGATCACCCACCCAACGCGGCTTATTGGGTGGGTGATGTGAAGGCAGTTCTCAAACACCATATATTATTTAGGAAATAGTCTGCAGTGAAGGTGTTCACGTGTATCTGTAGACCAGTAGCCATTCTGCTCCAGATGTTTCGTGATCTGGCGCACAAGATGTGGCCATTTTGTCAATACTGCTGGAGATTGGCGTCCATTGTTTTTCTTCATATTGATATGAGCCGACCACTTGTAATCGCTACTACAATGCATTTGGCTATCTTCGGTATTACACATACGCCACGGAAGGAGAACAGGCATCTTCTGTACTGAATTCAATACTTGTCACTGTGAGAAGACTTCATGTTCAATCACCACCACGCATCAGGCGCGCAAGAGTAAGCATCGGGGTTATGATGAGGATTGAACGGCAGGACCGCTGCGCTTCCACCTCGAGGTTGTTGTACCTGTTGGGAGGCCACACACTCCGTCTACAAATGCACAACTCATGTCCCATTGCAATTCGGCTGCGCTGTCGACCCCCTCTGGTGTATGTCGACCTGCTTTGCTGCAGATGTCCGAAGCTGCTCAACAGCGCAATCCGTCCTTGCTCTCTTCAGCAGCATCGCCCTTGAGCTGTCTCCTTCTTGCGTGGGAGCACGCGTTCTCAAAACGGATTCTCAACAGCTTCCCACTCCGACTGCTTGCCTATCCTCGTGTTCCACCCGCGCACAACTTCGAAGCCGTCATAGAAAACCTCCGACCTAAAATAACATCGACCAAGCGCCTTCTTCTCCTCCTTCTCGAGGTCACTGCGAGCTTCCTCGATACTCTCCGAGGTGTAGTCGATGATCGCCTTAGTGAAGATGAAGATGAACCTGAGGACGAAAGGATGAAGCTGTCCGCCATCGACGCGCGCGACCGTGATATTGCCAGTGGGAGAGATAGACGGCGGTTGGCCGAAGACCGCGCTTTGAGGTGTGACATCGAGGAAGAGTCGCTCGGCGGGCTGGTTGACTTCGCTGGCGTCGCTGTATTCTACCTCTGGGATGTCGGTGATGGCGCGGTTTGAGGTGATCTTCATGGGCAGCTCGATGAAGTCGGAGATTGGTGAGGCTGTCCACTGGAGCTCGTTGTCGAAGTCCTGGACATAGAGGTCAGCATGGTCGGCGACCATCTAGACGACGACTTCCTGGGCGCTTTCTTACGCTTTGAGTCAGAGGTGTGATGTACGCCTTGCCGTCTGGCGTGAGGGTGCATCCAGCAAGATTGCGGTAGAATGCCACGTTTGTGAGTATGGTGTTTCCTGAATGCTTCGTTCTTCTCTAATGCGCTCTTTGATGACTTACGAAAGAAAAGCGCAGACGAATTTGGACGGCACGCTTCATGCGACGCCGGGCTTGCAAACAGAGGAGTGAATGCAACACCATCGGAGCACCATCATGCTGCTTCGAAGTACTACCTATCCGCGTACCGTGCTCATTTACGCAGCGGTCGAAAGCTCAACCGTACCATCCACCACACTACAACTGCTGCTGGGTCTGCGGCATCATCTCGACCGCTCATCTCTGCTCAGGGAAAGCACACAAGCCAGGTTACGAGGACGCCACGCATCGATTCAATATTGAGACTGAGAAAGTTGCAGCCAGACCTTTTGCCAGGGAGGACGACAAGTCATCCAGATTACTGCACGGTAGAACGGGCAACTCTCTACTACGACAGCATCATTGACTGTGTCGGAAAGAAGAATAGCAACCCAATGCAGAAGGAACGGCTCAATGGCATCGTCCGAGAGTATTTCTTGACGATCCGCACACCATCTAAGGACAAGCAGTCTACTGGGAGAGATAAAAGGAGGGGGATACAAAGCCTTGTGGTAGTGGGTACGCGGAGGATCAAGACAGCACAGCACAAGTGGAACCGCACGTCGTTGGAAAGTACGATATGAAGAGCAGTCAACCAGGGAGGATCAGAGGCCTCACCATGGTTCTCGACGTACGCATCCTGCGCACCAGCATCTCTAGTTCCGCTTCTCTGTATGGACATCCCATGACTCGACTTGCACACTTGGAGACCAATCTTTATGTGTTTCAGCATCTGTACGGTCTTGAGACTCGCGGGCTGGAGCATTCCGGCCCGCTCAAGCCTGGAAAGAAACACTATCTGATGTGGGAGGAGAAGAACTCAGAAGAGAAGAGAAGCCAAGATGGGCCCGACAGGTTTATCATTGGATGAAGAAAGGTTCAACCAGTTGTGACACAGTACTGTGCCTCTCCTCGCTCAGCAGCTGCCTTTTCACCAATTCGTCGAGCTGGGAGCTTGTTCACCCGAAGGATCGTCACGGCCAACGTTGAGGCGAAAAGATGGAGCAAAAAGGCAACCCCACCGCTTGTCACAAGCTGCAGGTCCCAATGAAGCTTGAACGTGCCAGCACGTGGCTTGGAAGCTTCTCAATGGCAAGGGACTTGGGAGACGAACATATATGCACAACAGGCTGCTCTTGTTGGGTTCGCAGAGATAACTTCTCAAAGACTAAGGAACATGAGACTTTTTACATTTACCACAATCGCAAACTTGGCCCAGGCCGTGGCCGTGGTCTCACAAAACAATCAGACTGTGGTGTTGTCAGGCAACCATTCAGCTGCGACGAAGCCTTTTTGGGATGGCTATACATACTGTCAAGGTTGTGCTGCTGCAAAAAAGGTTTGGCCAACGTTGACGATCGTTGCAGGGCGAATCATTCAACCCGGAAAGACGTGGCATCCAATGCAAGATGCCGAGCTCATCAAGTTGCAGGTGATGTAGGTGACGAGACCTCAATTGAGAACTTCCAATTGCTGATGAAACGAAAGGCACAGGCATGGCGCCCGAAGCCCTGCTGCAGGAAAGGTTCCAGGCGACAACACCGAATGGTACCAGTGCGGCAACCCAGACGAGTTCATGTTCATGAACCAGGGTAATATCGTTGAAGGAGAGCGATCACCTTTCATGAAAGAAGAGTCCGTCATCGACGGCGCTTTCAGTTATGTCTTGTGGAAGGGCAACTGTGACGCTGGTATAGATCTTGCCCCATTGAGATCTTGGAAGCCTTGCTGAACAGCGATGCAGGTCAATTAACGGCGCTGGGCTCCCATCGTATGAACTACGTAGGTCAGGTGCTCAGACAAGTATATGTCAATACCCTCGGCTTCCTGCCAGACTGGATGGACTCAAGCTTCCAAATCAGTCATACATATATTTGGTGAGAAGCTCGACGAAGGCTTGTAGATCCTGGAGGCTAACTGAACGCAGGCGAACCCGAGAGTCTGTCGAGAACTTGATGGCGGGACTGTATCCACTGCAATATCGAGCACCTGGCCAGACATTGACAATGCATGTTAAGCCGAGCCTCGTCGAGACCAAGATCGGCAACACAGCAGCCTGCCCTAAGCTCGCAGCTATCATGTCTTCCTACACCAACTCCAGCGAGTACGCTGCGACGCTCGCACCTTTTGCCGAGCTGCAGAAGAAGATCGTAGCCGCCTACAACACCTCGTCGATCAGAGGCTTCAACACCAGTCAGGACCTGTACGACACAGCATCAGCCGCTTACTGTCATGGGCTTGGCCTCAAGGGCAACCTGACCGAACCCGACATTCAGTCTTTGACCATCCCAGGCACGTCCGCTTATCATAACGTATTCCGCTCGAACCCCGAAAATGCCACGGAGGCGAAGACGCTGGCTGTCGGACCATGGCTCCAAGAAATCGTCGCCTCCTTCTCAGACATGAGCACCAAGCTGCAGGTCTATTCTGGTCACGATGCCTCCTTGGACATGTTCCTGTCGGTAGTAGCAGATCCGGATCTTCCATGGCCGCCTTTCAGCTCGAGTGTGGAGATTGAGCTTTGGCAACATCGGCAGAGGGGCAAGTTGGTGAGGATGTACTACGAGGGAATGATTGTGCCTGCTCACCCGCAGCTGAACTGCTCGTTCGACGGATGTCCGCTCGACACGCTGGAGAGCTTCTTGTCGAGGTACATCCCGACGGATTTGGCAAGTGCGTGCAAGGTTTAGTGAGTATGGCATCACTGCCTGAAATATGAACGCACGGAAACGCAATTGTTTCTCCTGTCATCTCAGTCCGACTACGCTACTCTTTGCAGCAATGACATTGGTGAGAGGCGTAGAATCGATGAGAGAAACTTGGCATTTGTGCACTTGGGGACGTCAGTAGGACTTTCTTTCTGAGCTTCTGATCTTCCATGCGTCGGACTGTTTCCCTACTGTGCTTCACATCGATAGCTTATGGGTGCACAGAACCTCGCTATGTACGCCAATGCATGATTGCAGTAGCCCTTCTACTCTTCAGGAAGATACACCACAATCCGATCCAGATCGGCACCCAAAGTACCATTCCCGTTGGACAGCCCCCCGACAGTGATTGTGTTGCTACCTTCTTTCAAATCGAGTAACAGCGGCGTCGAAAGTAGGATGCCTTTGTGCGTGTCCCGCTGCCGTAGTTCCTTGATGTTTGCTGTATCTCCGTTGACCGTAACACTGCTGATGCGCCGTAGAATCCATGTCCCACCAATTCGGTCTGGACTGCCACCAGGCTGGTCGCCAAAGCCCATGTCGTCTGTGTTCTAGTAGTAGAACGATATCCATTGCGGTTTGCCAGATCCCTGCACGTTCTCGAATGTTATTGTGCTGTCGTTGCCCCTAATTCCTGTAACGATGATCCCACCGCTTGCGAAGTTGGCTTCCTGCTTGAAAGCGCCACCTTCGATGACAGCATCCTTGGCGTAATATGTCTCGCCGTCAATAGGTGACCACTCGCCGGTTTTGACATCCAAGTCATATACGTCATGCCAGACAACGTCAAGCGTCATTTTCTCGTCATCGATCACTGCAGGGAGCCAGATGTACCTGCTCTCCCAAACCGACCGCGAGTCCCACTGATCTCCAAGGTACAGGTACGTCGTCCGCTTTGTGCCTTCGATGCGGAGTGAAAAGCCTGACTGGGAGTTGTATGTTCTAGTGTTGAGCGGAGCGACGAAGAATGGCTGAGACCAAGGACCGGAGAGACTGTCGGAGCGGAACGCCACCACATCTGCCAGAGGATTAGCAAGTTCTTTCAAGCTTGGGGCAAAGGTCTTACTGTTGGGTCTGTAGCCTGTCTTGTGGCTCATCAATGCGTAGTAGCTTTGATCGGTCTGGATGATCGTTGGTGCCTCCAGGTCAAACTTGTCGAATCGATGGATGACGCTGTCCAGCGACGTGATGTTGCTGTTGAAGCTCGTGAGGTACACATCTCTTCCTTCTACGCTGTCGCCATTAGAGTAAAGGGCGTACGTCTTTCCGTCTTTGTAGTCGGTGAACATGCCAAAGTCCTGCGACCAGTTGCCGAGAGGCGCCGTGGCAGAGACGAATGAGTATGGGCCGGTGATGTTGGGAGATGTTGCGAAACCCTGAAGTAGCCAGCCGTACGTGCTGTTGTCGGCGTGCCACCACATCTACCACCCTGTCATGTCAGTAGTTGAAGTATAACATGCAACTGAGCAGACTAACATGGTACTGCTCCGCTTCCTTGCTCCAAGCAACCTTTGGCCTTTGAATTATGTGCTCCGGGGCAATGTATGGATGTCCTTCGATCGGAGCTAACGAGACTCAGCAGGGTCTTGATTTCTGAGTGGATGAATCGCACCCAGTGCAAGTCCATGGTACGTCCAAGTCGCAAGGTCTTCGGAGCTGTAGACTGAGATGCCGCCGCCCTCTGGCTCATCTTCCGTCTTGCGCTCTCCAAACCAATAGAACTTTCCATCTTCTTCATCGACTGTAATGCCGCCGGCGTGGGCGTTGACAAAATTGCCGTCGGTGTCCAGCCATTCGCCTGCAGGAACAATGTACTTGGCACTGGCGAGGATGCCCAGAACAAGCGACACAGTTGAGACATGCATGTTTGCCAAGTCTCGATGTAATGATTCACAGAGCAACTCCTGATTCTTTGTAGTTCCTCCTTCTCTTTTATATCCGCTTTGCCAAGCCGTTGCCGGTAGTCTTTGTCCCGAGCTCCTCTTGCCAAGCATTCTTGGATCGTCGAACCAAGCGATCGTGTGTTTGAGTACACTCAAGCGTGTGAATCAGTTCGAAGTCGCGCGGAAGATTTTGGGGTTGTAATTCTGGAGCTGAGTATGCTGTCGAAGAATAGACATGATACCGTCAGGACGGCGGCTGCAGGTGTGAGTGTGGGTCTCTCTATGAGTGCTGTCTGTGGCGCCACCAACAAACATTAGGCATCCAGGAGTTGTAAGGTGGGTAGGTAGTATGGCTTGCGAGGAGTTTGTGTGTGGTAAAAGGCCGTTTGGGCGCGGTCTGCGCCAGGTAGTCAGCAAGTTTTATGTGTGATGAAATGGTATTTGAGTAACTTGCGCTTGATCTCCCAAGCATTACGAGCCTGGACTGAGCAACTGAGGCTTGTTTGGGTAGATTTGCGTGGATGAGAGATTCCGGGAGGAAATGAAGCTGACATTCACTCGCAAATTCCAAGCCGCGCCCGCGCATAGCTGTCAGTCTGCGCGTTGTTTCTCAGCACGCTAGGTGCAGGGGCCACCCCGCTCAACTATAATTATTTTCTTCGCTCCAGACCTTTCTTCTCTCCTCATCTTCTGCGGCCTGTTGCCGCGGACCGCAGGGAATTTTTGGCGCCCAAGCGGGCTGACTTTTTGTTCAGTCTGCTAATCCGTCGTGTCTTCTAGGGCACGACAACCAGTCGTGCCGGTGCGACTATAAGCGAAGTGGCCGACTCTCATTTATCTTGAAGAGACGTCCTGCTCTCGCCACCGAGGTTCGTATCGCAATTTTTGTTACTCACGCCAGGAAGCTGGTATTGCATTACCTCCAGCCGAATGGCCACTACTTTTTCATCACGTTGACTGCTCCGGCCGCCGCCTGAAGAAGAATGTATCCCCATCATAGTTGTTGTGTTCTTTGTTGTGTCTGAGGTGTCGTTATCTTGATGATGTGCGCGTCGCGTCGCCAGGCGGCGGAGGTGGTGTGATGCTGAAGCTGGCAGAGTCAGAACGCGCCCGTGAAGCAGCAAAGGTAAGCAGAGAGTCATCAACAGCGTCTACACGTGTATCACAATCACCAATCAAAACCATCACATAATCAAATCTACCTTCACGTCCTCGTCGCCATCATCACCCTCGCTGTATGTGCCCCTCTGCCGCCGTCATCAAGCCGAACTGACGTTGAGCAGATGGACCTCAAAACACTTCTCTCCAAGCTGAAGCCGAAGAACTGGGCCAAGAAGAAGTACCAGCGGGTTTTCTCGCCAGATAAAGAGACGGAGATGAGAGAGTCGCCGTACGAGGGGCGAAAGAGGAGGACCGCGAGCACGGAGGCCATCAAGGACGGCAAAGCCGGCGTTTGCAGCAACGGCAGGTGAAGGCTCGCAAGTAGCACGTATCGACCACCTCTCCTCTCCCTTTCGGCATACAACAAACCCGTTGGCCTCATTCGGGGCGTGGTACCGTCTGCTGTGATCGAGAAAGTCGATGCCAGCTGGCTCAGCAGCTCGTAGATAGCGGTCCTCACGGCAGCACCAGCAACAAGATCTCGACGGTGTGCGGACTCGCCGTAACAGCCTACACATCCTCCTCAAACTGACTTCGACTGAAATGTAGCGTACGAGTTCTGGCCGACCGTTGTTTCCGCTATCACCTGCGTGGACACGACGCAAGCAGACATCGCGCTTAGCCAACAGCATCGATCACCTTCAGTATCACACGTGTCGGTCGCATGTCTTCTGGTAATATGGCTGATTCAAGTATGGCCGTATGTAGCTAACTCATCGCCACATTCTCCATTTACTACGCCGTGGCCCCGCTCGCAACACGCCAGCCGCCGGAAAACCCCACGTCTTTCCTTCATGACGCCACCAGAACACCGCTGTCTCCTCGCGCAACGACGCAACTCCATCCTCGCAGTGCTACTCTCGGCAATCCCTCCACGCTCAAGCACACTTTTGAGCACCATCCCAAAGCACGACTCTTCCGACGTGGCGCTGCACTAGCGGTAGCGAACAGTGCAGCTGGCGACTTTCAGCAGGCGCTGGGATACAGTGCTTTCGTGGCACACGTACATCTCGTCGGTGTGGAGGCCGGCGCCAGTGACATGGGTGGCGCTGACTGAAAGTCGTGGCAGCGCCAAATAGAGATCTTGCTGTCGAGAGATGATTGTGCGGAGGGACTAGTTCGTTCCCAGAGGTGAGGGATGCCAGGTGAAGAAGTGAAGCCAGAGAACAACAATGGTACCAATTGACTTACAGTCACCATTGTAATATCACTTGCCTCGTTTCAGGCTTACGGTGAAGGTCATAGGCGCATCGTCAGGAACTACATCTCAGGAGAAGAGCGCAATCCTGGTGCTCACCAGTCGCAGTGAAAGTAAAACCAACAGCCTCCATCAACACGAAAAGGTCACATCCACACCTCACCAAAACAAAGTACAATCCCCAACAAAAGACCAAGCTCAAGCATCACAAGTAGGTCTCCAGTGGCACGATCGATAGGTACAGATCGGAGAACTCATGGGTTGCAGTGGACTTTCAGAGTTTCATCACCACTGTGCCTGCGGGCTTCCAGGCGCTGATGCGGGAGTATGAGGCTCTTCGCCTGAAATGGATGCGCGCAGAAGAGGAGAACAAGCTCCTCCGCAACATCATCAAGGAGCATGGCTTGGAGGAGGTGGTTGAGAGGCGGAATAATGTGAAGAAGATGGAGAAGGTGGAGTACAGACAAGTGAGGTTCTGTAAGGTTCAAATACCCATTGAGGCAGGTCGTGGTCTGCAAAGCTTTTCATCCTGGCAAGAGACTTCCAATCAAGCCAGAGATCGAAAATGTCACGATCTCTCACATTGAGCCTCAACGAGGTGCACTTGCCGTTTGGCGCAAAAGATCAACATTACCCTCATGAGCCGTGCCTGGCGTGAAGCAATCTTTGGCCAAGCTGACGTCAAGACCAGATTGAGTTGCTTTGAACCGCAAGCCAAAAAACCCTATTCACCTCAAAATTCCCAAAGACGGCATGGCTTCATAGTCTTGATGTGGAGCTATTACATCGATGCATTGAGTGTTTGGAATTGACTTGTACACCAGTCTACACATATACCTCGAGGATGAAAGCTGAAGAACCCCTCCTCCGCTCCCACTTCACTACCTTCAACACCAACCATGAAGCACCACTTTTTGTTGCTGCCACTGCTCACGCTGGGATGTGATTCATCCATCATTTCCCAGCTTTCTGGTGAAGGACGACTTACCGGCTCATCATTCGGCATTCCAGGACGAAACGCCACCTATGACTACGTTATCGTCGGGGGCGGACTGGCAGGCTCCGTCGTAGCCTCGAGAATCACAGAGCATACAAACGCATCAGTAGCAATCATCGAAGCGGGCAGCTTCTATGAGCTCAGCAACGGAAACTGGAGTCAGATCCCATACTGGTCGGAACAATGGGTGGGAGCAGGAGAAGAGGATTGGCAGCCACTCATCGACTGGGGCTTGATGACAGAGCCGCAAGTCAGCGGCAAACGGATACATTACGCCCAAGGCAAGACGCTGGGTGGCAGCAGTGCAAGGAATCAGATGCTGTGGCACAGAGGAACGAAAGGCGCATACCGGAAGTGGGCCGATCAGGTCGGAGACGACTCATATACGTGGGAAAATATGCTCAAATATTTCCAGCGAAGCGTCAACTTCACACCGGATGTGAGAAACAGGACTGTGAATGGATCGGTCTATGATGCTGCGGCGTACACCATGAGCGGAGGGCCGTTGCATGTGAGCTATCAGAAGTATATCTACCCGCTGTCGCAGTATGCTCCGGCCGCATTTGCTTCGGTGGGCATGAAGAGTCTACCAGGTTTCGCTAGCGGCGACTTGGATGGCTACGGGTGGTGGCAATCGACGATCGATCCCGAGACTGGTCTCCGCAGCAGTGCTGAAGCCACGTTCCTCGAAGCTGCGTTCAAACGCCCAACTTTGACAACCTACATCAACTCGCAAGCTAGGAACATCATCTTCCAGAACGGAAGCGCCACCGGCGTGAATGTGACGAACTACGGCCAACGCCCTTTCACGCTCTCAGCCCGCAAGGAGGTGATCGTCTCCGCTGGAGCCTACCATTCGCCCCAGCTTCTAATGGTGTCTGGCATAGGTCCCAGAAGCACCCTTCAGAGGTTTGACATTCCCGTGATCAAGGATCTCCCAGGCGTCGGTCAAAACATGTGGGACTCGCAAAACCTTGGAGGTCCGACGTATGAAATCTCCGTTCCTGGATTCTCGACCTGGCAACAACCTGGCTACATGGAGGAGGTTATTGACCAGCTACGATCTAATGGAAGCGGTCCTCTCACCAACATCGGTCTCGATGTTGGCGCTTGGAATACCTTGCCAGATCGCTCAAAGTTCAGCGCCGCCGCAAACAAATCACTTGCAGCCTTCCCCGCTGACTGGCCTTTGATCGAGCATTCCATACAAAGCTCCAGCAAAGTGCTGGGGACCACCGATTCCAAGACACAGTATGGAGTTATTGCCTGCCTTGTTATTGCACCGACTAGCAGAGGCAACATGACCATCCAGTCTGCCAGCAACCTCGATCGACCGATCATCGACCCGAACTGGCTTCGAGACCCAACAGACCAAGAGGTCGCAATCCAGGGTTATCGAGCTGCACGAAGAGCTTGGCAAGCCATTCCAGAAGGCATCCGAGTCGGAGACGAAGTATCACCTGGCAAGAATGTGACAAGCGATGCTGATTTGCTGGAGGCCATCAAGAAGAATTTGAGTCCGATCCACCATGCGAGTTCGTCTTGCGCTATGGGCAGGAAAAATGATACGATGGCTGTGGTCGATTCCAAGGCCAAGGTTTTTGGCGTCAGGAAGTTGCGAGTAATCGACTCCTCCAGCTTCCCGTTCACTCCACCCGGGCACACCCAGGGAATTACGTACGGGCATGCAGAGAAACTTGTCGACGACGTACTGGATGATTACTTCGCATCGCAGTAACCCTCGAGGATGACTCAGGCCCGGGTACTTAGTCGCCTGAAATGAAGCCAAGGTCTTGAAGCTCGAGCATGCCGTACAGATCGAGAAATTGCCACCTGCGACAAAATTCGTTGATCTGCTTCGACGTATCTGCAGGTAAGTTGAGCTCCTATCCAATCCAGTGACAGCAGGCCCATAGAGACCATAAGCAGGATACGATATCGTCTATTCAAGATAGTAGAACTTCCTCATCTCACCACTCTGGCAGCAGTAATGCAAGAACCAGACCCAGATCTCGGATTCTCGCACTCGGGCGCCTGTCGGCAGATGCAATATCTGAGGTTACCAAAGCAGCTGGTCAAAGCGCGGTCTCAAGAATAGCAAGAACCGGCGACAGATAAGAGTCAATTGTACTTTCCTTCTGCGGGACGCTCAAAGCGATCGACGAGAAGTGCCGACTAATGCACGAGGTTCTCTCGAGCTGCGTACAAAAGCCGCCTGACGCAACGCTTCTGAGATTACTTCCTGCAGTGTTCCATGAAGAGACACTTTCATCACCGCAAACATCGTCTGCAGCTCAGGAAACCTATCAAAGACATAACGAGTTCCGACACTCATCACTCCGCCACACAGATACGTCGCACAGAAGTTGCGTGTTAACGCACTCAGAGTGGGTCCTTCCCAAGACAAGCAGGATCGGATAAGTATACGATTGGCTGATATGGCTACCTGAAGTGGTAGGACGCCTGTCAACTTCCTCGGGAAAAGTCAATCCGCCGTCGGCTCCTGCAGTTATGCATAATTGTGCGGGGGTACCAAGTGCAGTGCAACTGAGCTAACGAACATCGTCTTGTTGATCTTTTGGAGTACTTTACGAGGAATACGAGGTTGAGATGGGGAATGTAAAGAGAGCGGATGCCCGCGAGCGAGAAAAGTTGCTGTCTTCTGTCGACTCGACTTTGAACATCCTTTCGCTTCCGCTTCTCTACAGATTTTACCATCGACAAACTCTTTCTCGGCGAGGCTGCACAAGATGATCTCAGATCTAAGCTCAGAGGCGTCAGTCTCAGCGACGCAAGTGTTGCTAGCTGCCTGCGGTCTCGCCGTTGCCTACGTTGTGGTAACGGCTTTCATTCTGCCGTTCCTTTCTCATCAAGGCAAATACTGGAGCACGCAGTCATGGGTCGGACTGCAGAAGCAGTGGTTCGCCAGGTATCGAGCCGGGGCCAACGCCGTCAAGAATACGAGGAATATGGTTATCGAGGGCTATGAGAAGGTAAAGTACTACGAGTGTGGCGAGAGATCGCAAAGTCTGACTTTTCATAGCAGTTCTCAAGGAATAACAAGACATTCGTTCTTCCCCAGTTCAGCACCAGGCCGCTTCTGATCTTGCCAGCGAACAAGTTGAACGAGTTTCTGAGCCTTCCAGACGACAGAGTCGATCCTCTGCTGCCCAACCAAGAGTCCATTGCTACTGAATATACCGTCGGATCAGACATCAGCCATGGCCCACACATCGATATTGTCCGTCGACAGCTAACGAGGCGGTTACCGCTCCTGACCACGGACGTCTACGAAGAACTCGTCTTCTCGATGAAAGATAACTGGAACGCCGACCAGCACGACTGGACGACTGTCAAGGCCTACGACACCTGTCAGAAGATTGTCAGTCGAGCAGCGAATCGTGTGTTTGCTGGCACTGAGCTGTGCCGCACGCCTGAATTCCTTGAGCATTCTCGACTTTATGCTGTGGCTGTCTTCAGGACTGGAGGAATCATGAGATTGTTTCCGAAGCCGTTACATCCGATCATTGCACCGATCTTTCAGCGAGAAATTAGAAAGCATCTAAACATCTGCAAGAGGCTTGCGCTGCCGAACATTCGGGAGCGGTTGGCACATATCCAGAATACCCAGAAAGACTCGACGTACAAGGCACCAGTAAGTTCAATGATGTGCAAGATACAGAAGATGAGCTGACGAGGGGCGCAGGCCGATGCACTGCAGTGGATGCTTGAAGATCTCAACGAGCTTGCGAAGAAGGATCCGTCCGAGCTTGACGAGCACAAGATCGTCCGCCGCTTGCTCCTCCTCAACATGGTCGCCATTCATACCACCAGCATGGTAACTACCAACACCCTCCTCGACCTATATAGTTCCCCGGACAAGGAGGAATACGTTTCTGGCCTCCGCGAAGAAGTCGAGCGTGTCCTTCGCGAGAGCGGCGGTGAATGGACCAAAACCGCCATCAACTCGATGTACCGCATCGACAGCGCCATCCGCGAATCAATGCGGTACTCTGACCTCGGCGACGTGGGCATGCGCAGAGAAGTCATCGACCCCAAAGGCATTGACCTGAGCGGCGGCATCCACATCCCCTACGGCGTCCGTATCGCCGCGCCAAACCACACCATTCATCGTGACTCTGCTTTCTACGGCAACAACGCCAACGAGTGGGACGCCTTCCGCTTCTCCAGACCACGCGAGCAGTATATCGAAGAAGTTCAAGCAGCCGGCGGAGATGCAGATCGACTCGACAGAGTCCTCGAGCAGAAGAACCAGGGCCTCATCGCTACCGGAGCTGACTTCCTCTCCTTTGGGCACGGAAGACATAGTTGTCCTGGGCGATTCTTTGCCAGCCAGGAGATGAAGCTGATGTTGGCGCATATCGTCATGAATTATGAGATTGAGGTGGTTGGTGGGGAGAGACCGCCGAACATGCTGATGAATGGGGCTTGTATCCCGAGCCAGACGGCGGAGTTGAGGGTTAAGCTGAGGTCTGGGAAGGCTTAGATTGTGGTAGAAGCGGTACGAACCTTTCACATATCTCCATATACTCCAGATCAGGACTTGGTGACTGCCGCAAAACAGCTACTGCTCCTTTTGTCGCTTGGATAGACCCCCTTCAATCACTGGTCACTCGCAGGCCAGGCATGGAATCTTGGAGATGGAGATAGGATCGCACAGCCTTTGCAGCTTTCTCTGACATGGCGAGCATGATCCTATGCCGCCTGCATACCTCCTCAAAGAGCTAAGTATCCAACAAACCCGCGGCTTTCTTGACACAGACCCCGGCATGCAGCGATGTGCGGCCCTAGTCTCTTTCCGCCTTCACTTCTTTTGTTTTGCTCGCCAGGCTTTTCATTGTTCCCGTGCAGGATTGCACAACCGTCAGATTCGTCCTAATCAATGGCGACTTGCCCTGTATCTGAATCGTCTCAACGCACCATCTCGGACGTTCCAAGAGGCATCCATCAGATCTTCCATCTATCAGCTATGTCTGTTCGCTCGAGTTTGAGTAACGATACGCTTACCTTAGCTTCCCAGCACCGCTCGAGCGTGACTGTTGTAAGCTAGAGACGAACTTGCATTCACCAAACCGCGGCTTCGGCTGGTAAAAGAGAGAGTTTCGGCGCGTTCGGCTTCCTCGCAATACGTGGTACCGTCAAACACCTGCTTGACCACGAAGGTCTTTTGTTCGATGTGCAGTCGCCTCATGCTCCATACAAGCGTCTTTCGAGCCAACTTTATGCTGCTGCCCAGTCCCCATATCAATTTCAAGCGGTCGCTGCAGGAGTGCTTGGCCAAGTCTTCGGTGCCGCTGAAGGGTACAATAACGGTGACTCGCAGGGATCTCAGCTTGATGGCGGGGAGCCAGTTCTTAATATCGAGGTTCTCGCCTTGTAGGTGGTCGATGGGCATGCACTCGGCGCTTGATAGGCGAATCTCAAGGTACACGCGCTGCAGGTGACTTTGGAAAACAGGCGGAATCGCCGGTGGCTGAGGTATTGTGATGGGCTCCCTGATGTCATAGCACGAGGCAGGAACTCTAGACCTGATGGTCAAGGTCATGCTCGTCTTGATCATATCGTTCTGGAAACCCGCGTCGAACCGTGGAAAGGGGATGATCGTTTGATCAAGATCGTGACCTTTCCAGGCTGTTTGGATAGTTGCAGACCGGGGAAGGCCGTGTCTGATGCAGCTGCGTCGTAGCGACGTCTCGTCGCTGACCCACCTGATGTTTCGACCCAGGTGCTCAGTACTATCTGGCGTTCATAATCCGGTGCTGCTACTTGGGTCATCGTTGTTGATGCTCGCCTCGCATGTCAGCTGCACAGCTTTTGTCTTGGGAGCCCATTGTGATTGCCGTCCCCTTCGTCTTACCTTTCCAACAAGCTGGGCGCTACCCATGTGTTCTCACAGAGACTTTGCGTGTCTTCATTGTCACCCGTCAACGTTAACGCGTGTTTGAACGAGCGGCCCAAGACCGATGTTGCCCCTGGATCTGGCTTGGCACCGTCCCAAGGTGGAAGTTGCGAGACTAAGTCCGCGCTCACTGTCACGGAGATCTCCGCTACCTCCATGACCTCACCTCGTCGTCACCGGCCCTTTTCCCACGCGTTGCTTTCAGTCTGGGTGCAGTCCGGAGACCGCGCACCGGCCATGTTATGGTGCACGGGCCACTTGCTGGGCTTAAAAAGGCCGCTTTTCTTCCACCTCTGGCCAACTTCTTTTCTCTTCATCAACGGCAGCTGCTGAACTGTTCGCAGCGCACAGCATGCCGGGGCCGCGCCAACCTGAGGTGGCATGGGTTTAGCTCACGCTCACCGTACCCAGGTCCGCGTGCCTTTATTCAATTTTTTGCACTCGCTGCCTGGCCTCTGAGCTTGCTCATGTCAGGTGGCACCGTGTCGCTGGTATTGCACTACCGCTAGCTGATGCGCCCTTTTTCTTTTCATCAGTCGCTTTGCCTTGTGCATTGAGCTGGAGAAGAGTACACGTCCTCCTCCTTCGTCACAACATCGTCGCAATATCCTCAGTCTTCCACGCGTTGTCGCCATCTCCATTCCATATCACGGCGTTTGTACCATGTCCAGCTCGAGCAAGGCAGCCTCCATGACCCTCGTGATCGTCTCTTTGCATCGTTGCTAGGCATTTCATGACTAGAGTGACATTCTGCGAGTGTTCACATTGTTCTACCTGTCCTCCTTCAAAGACGCACGTTCGCGCCAGAGGGTGAAGCAGGCAGCTATACCGTCGATCGTCCAGCAAACGCCTGCACGTTGGTGGTGCACCATTGCCTGCCAATACTTACCAGTGGCCTCTACTGATCTGCCATGCACGAGTCAATAGTAACGGAAGCGACCAAGGCCGGCTGCCATCTACACAACTTCATCTTTTCGCATGAAGCATCCAGCTCAATCGACCATTCCGCGTACGTCTCGCAGTCCAAGACGCCGACTCTGCAGTCTCCACCGCGACTTTCACAGACCATGGCCGCATCTACAGCTCCGCCTGCTCGCAAGCAGAAACCCCCCTCGCAGCCACTGCGCTCTCCCCTGTCACCTTCAAGAACAAACTACACGATTTCTTCAGATCAGAGCACGCCAGACACTCGCCGCAGACACCCTGCTTCGCGTCGGACAAACAAGAAGACGCGCCACCTCTGCCGGTTGTGCTGCACAAGGCAGGTTGGTCCAACACATCTGCGGCAAGCCCAAGGACGGTGGCAAGTGGACACTACACGGAGTGCAAAGAACGAGGAGCTCGCGGTGGAAAACAGCAAAGTTGGCATCACCACCTCCATGAGAGAGAAAGAAACAAGGCGGTTCAAATCCAGGGCTGCAAACGTTTCCAGCCTGGCAGGCTGATCTACTCGGGGCGCGTGAGAGCTCGCTGGTGTCCAGAGTCTGTCATACTAAGAGAAGTAGGTTTTGATGATCATCTTCATGACCGAAAGAGTTCGGTCAACGAATAGAAGGGAAGCTATACTCCACAGATTTTTGCATCCTCACGAGTGACCTTGCAGTTCTGGAAGAGTGGGTGGCAAGCAAACGTATTGGAATAATAGAGAAGAGACAGCAGTTCGGATATACACTTCACATATTATTTTCCACTCAATTACGAAGTGGGATGGCCGTCTTCCTCCTCTCCAGCCGTCTTTTCAAACCCATCGTCCGCTGCCATTGGTATCCATCCAAATGTACTCGGTGCTCTAAGCTTCTCCCTCCTCGTGCTTCTCCTAACCCGGCTGCACCTCCTGTTGCCTCTTCCATGCCGCCGTTCACAGCAAGTGCCGGAACCTCTTCACCTTCCTGTACTTCTTCTTCATCTTCCATCGCAAGACCATGAAAACTATCGATTTCTTCATCAGCACGACGGACGAGGAGCATTCTCATGGGGTGTGAAACGTGCAACGGGCCGCGACAAGAGATACGTAAGGTCTGGTTGTAGTACCTTGTGATGTTGACCTTACGCACCGTGAATCCGGGAAGAAAGTTGCAGGGAGGGTTTGCTGGTGCTCGTAATGGGTCTGCTCACGAATGGGGACCAGCAGCCATCGGTTTGGCGAGCATGATGGTCCTCCTGACTCCGCAGCAAGACCAAAATCGAATCGGGCAACCTTCTTCTCAGCTTTTGCAGACCTTGATGATTGAGTAAGGCTTCATGCAGCGGTACGCACCCATTCAGGGGAAGCCTCGCCATCCAGCCGCCTGCCTAGGCTGAGCTTCAAACCTGCTTTCCTTTTGATAACTTGTCGAAACTAGCTGAGTTATCTCTGACGCTCATGGACCAATCATATCGGCCTAGGCAAAGCACTGATGTCGCTTACGGAGGAGTCCTACAAGAGCTTCTGCGCCGGCACCGGAGTGCCAACCTTCCAGCGCCTTGCAATGTACCAGATGAAGAGAGCGAGGCGGATGGCCACTTGCGGATGACTGGACGTGAGTCCACTGCCTTGTGGAGGCATCTGTCCGAGAAGGAGGCGAAAGGCAAGCGAGAGAGCAAGCGGCTGCAGGGGGCCGGAGAAGGAGGTGTCCCACACCCAGACGATGAGAACACAGACGAGGTGACCATCCAGTATTCGACTCTCGTCCGTCAACTCCGCTGCCGTTGTGTCTCCTGATCTTCCTCCTCTTGATGAGTGCCTGATTAATGGCGTGGTGTGGCAGTTTTTGATCCACTTCGCCGTGTTTCCGTCTCTTGCAAGGCCTCTCAGTGCCAAATACGTAGGATTCCAATACGGAAGGTCTCGTCCCGTGGAGGCAAGTGTCGTTTGGAGCTGGATTTCTGACTGATTGGAGGAGTAAAAGTTGTGAGGGCCGTGCGGAACCATTGTTCTCGTACGCTGCGTACGCCGTGACTTCGTTTGTGGCATTGTTACTTCCTTTGTCGTGGATGATTCTATTGTTTTCTTATCTGCCTCGCACTCGATGTCGGATCTTTCAGCTAGAGTTCTGTCTGTATTTCGTCGTTCAGGAGTGTCTTCAAATGGACTGCGGATGATCTCTGTCCTCACGAAGTATCCCCAAGGCCGCATCGGCCGTGCGTTGTCCATCCAGCTGAACCTCAATACCTCCATTCGTGATGATTATCTCTTACTCCTCCGCAATGCGAGCCGATCCAGGTGCCAACAGATGTTCGTTGTGACTGTGTTATGTTTCAACGGCATCATAAGAATGGGTCAGGGGCGTCCGTTGGCCGATTGCTGACGAGCAAGGTGGTGACAGCGAACGGGGAGATTGTTTGGTAGTCTTCGGCTACAACCTCGTGGTCTTTCAAGTCCTGCAGTCCACAGGCGACATAAATGCAAGATATCCATGCTGAATGTGTTTCGATGTCCCTGGAACAGAGAGTGGCGGCCGCTGACAGTGTCGCTGCTGGTGGTGTGTTGAAGAATGTAGGCCGTTTGTGGGAGCTGCTGGGGGGACACGGCATCGAAGGCGACGCCGGCGACAAGGCAAAGACCATATACAGACTCAAATGAGCCTATTTATAAGTGAAGAGAACTCCATCGTCCACTAACATCTCACAGGAACCCGCTCGCTCACTCTGCTCTGCTCGTCTGCTCGTCTGCTCGCCAAACGCCTGGAACTGGATTCACTTAGATAGCTCAACCCTTACGTTTCAGTGCACTAACATCTTCTACTAGATCTCTGACCGCTCCAAGTTCAATCCTTGGAAGCTGCTTCACAATTTTTTTTTCTTTTTGCTTTTTGCAATAGATCTCCTCCACATTGCGCATTGATACATTTCCCTCTCCACGTAGGCCATAATAATCATCTTGTAATCATCTTAAATCTTTTTGCTATCGATTTTGAACGTTCACCCCCTTCTGAGATCCATCCGATCGGTTGAGAGAGTTCGAGCAAGACATTTGAAGTCACTATCTTGGACGGCCTTTTGGCGGCTTTCGAACAACGCAAACCGCGATCCGCCAGCAAACGTCTTTGAACAGACACTGCCCTAGGACAACATCACGAGCGACTATGATAGAGCATTCAACACCTGCCTAATTTGAGGTTTCAACATTCGATTGTCACCGGCAAAGCGCTTGCTGGCAAGGAGGCTTCGAAATCAGCAATATGTGCAGAGTCAGTGTCGAACCCGCCTTCACGAAACCTTTGCGACCGGCACAACAGTCACCCTCGGAGCTGCCTTCGCGACGTCGCAGCAAATCGTTTACTGCCAGCAACGAGATGGTATCGACCTATACGCATCACCTCAAGAGTTGTGATGCCCACAGACGAACGAGAAGCATGCACCTGGCGACGCGCAGCAGTGATCTTTGGACGCAGAAGAGGAAACATAACGGAGCAACTTGGAAAGAAACGGTGGACGTATCAACGGTTCATCGAATCATCACTTGGCGCCGGTGTCTCGCTGGCATCTCAGAGTCGCCCACCTCGGCCAACCTCAATTCCGGGACTCTACGCTCTTACCCTCTTCGTCGATCATAACACACTATTGAACATAGCAAAGAGAACGACGCAGGGCGAACGCAACGCGACTACAGCCCCTTTTGACGCGCGCGGTCGGAGAGATGAAGAAATAGCTTGGACAAACACCAGAGGGTAGCAGAGGCGTACGGCATTCTGCGCATGGTTTGCCCAGACATGACAAATGCGAGCTGGAGGAGAAGTTGGAAGACAACACATCCAAGCAGAAGAAGGCTCTGAAATGGAGCGTGGATCATGCCCTGTTCTCGTTTGATAGACGTTCGTTTGAGATGGTGCATCGAAGTGTTCTTACTTGGACTGGGGTTCATTGCCACTTGGTCCTGTCAAGACTGCTCAGCTTTGAACGACTCTTCAGGTTCCCTGAGACGCCTTGGAAAGAACCAGAGGTAAGAGATTGATGAGTCGTGGAGGAGAAGCTTGCACGGCTGCTTTTCCAACGCCCGAAGCACCTTCTGGCCATGGCGACTGTAACTCGCGAATAGAACTTGGAATGAGAGATAGTCGGTTCACCCACCATCCCATCAACAGCAAAGGACCAGACACTTCTACACAAGGGAACGCACGCCGGCTTGAGGACTCAACAGATCTCATGGTGCCTGTGCTTCTACTCAAACGAACAATTACAGGATGAGAATACCGCAGTAGTCTATCAACTTGAGGTTCTTCATCGACTTCCAGCCCCAGGCGGATTGCCAGGCAGAGCACACCCGCAGACGAGCGAAAGCTTTCGCCAAACGTTCACGAGAGAATGGCTACAGTCGGAAAATTTGCTCCCTCCACGATGGGGTCGTTCATGTGCTCCAATGACAGTTCGGCAGTTGCGCGATCATCGCTCCCAAGAGTATGGACAGACGGAAACGACTTGAGCAGCTGTCAGGGGCAGCATGAACGAATGCCAATCCTCCAAACACATTGAGAAGATCGACGCTGACGCAAGTTAGATCACCAGATCGTTCTCAGTCTCCGTTATTGCTGCTTTCCAGCCCCATCGACACGTACCCTCCTCCTCCACATGCCACAGGCTGGCCAGCACTACCACACACACTGCTGACTTCTGCCAGCTCACTCGTGTCGCCAACGGCAACAGCGCTGCTCCTCGTAGCTTCGAAACAGCAAACAACCGCCGTACTCTGAAGCGCAAAGGCGACGATCTCATCAACAAGCTGGAGACGACGTCGGAGGGTGGCAAGATAGGAACAAGGGCAAGGGCGGACGGATGGCAATGGAACTTGAAGAATGACATGGGTAATGCGGTCTGGTCTGTTGCGGTGCCTTTGAGCAGGCTCACAAGATTGTGAGAAAAAAAGCTGTGGCAGACGATCAAGGACAAGTTCGAATGGGAGAGACATCGATCGAGGCCGACCAGGCCTGGGTGGAGCAATGGAAATGCCTCTGGCACAATGACTATGAAGGGAGACACGGTGAGAGCGGAGGGCTTCAATGGAGATCTTGCAGCCCTGGAAAAGGCGAGGAGGAGAAGCAGTGAGAAAAAAGGATCGGCCTTGCTATGATCTCAGGATTGCGAGCTGGTCAATTGCAAGGCAGAACTGTATGCAAAATCGGAATTGAATCATCTCCACTACAAACGCAGGACGGTACTCCGTATAATTCAACAGTATCATAGCCACCGTAGCGACTTGCGATGCCGCCGACCGACTCAAGAACGCCAAAGAAGAAGGCCAACTTCTGCGAGAAGCGAGATGGTTTGACAAAGCGAAGTCAAGCACTCGAGCCGAGTGCGCCCAGGAGGAGCATTTCATGAAATAGTACAAGGTCCACACGACGAGGGAACAAGCGCACTGAGAAGGAGGAGCAGAATGAGAAGGAAGTGAATGTCCACGAAGCAGCCATCAATACCAGAGCTATGTACAATGGTGGCATGCGCCCTCAGAGGTATTGGACCGGCAGCAGCCATCCACCGAAGGCAGAAAGTAAGCGCTCGAGTCGACAGCATTCTCATCACCGGGCGAAGATCAGAACAGAAAGCCACGAGCATCCCTCAGAGACCCATATCTCCAGCCGAATCCCGCCGGCAAGCCCGTGAGCAAGCCCGTGTCGAAAGGAAAACTGGAGTGCCCATCATCACCAGCCAGACACTACCCTCGCGGGCGTGAGCTGACCCCAGCGGCTGTCAGGGCGGGCCGAATTCATCACTGGGACCTTGCAGGCTCTGTATTTGTATCCCAATCTTGCAGCCTTCACCTTATTGTCCGTCTCTTTCTGTGCTCACAAGTATCCTGAAGCTGGTGAGCGGCGACGGCGAGGCAGAAGTCCAAGGAGGCAGGCATACCTTGCTTTGAGCCAAGAAGATGTTGTTGCAAATGGAGACCCACCACTAACCCGCCACTTCGAAATGTGACTCTCCAACGGACGATCGAGGTCTTCGAGGAAGTTTCTGCTTCATTCGTCAACGAGGGAAAAGATGTTGAAGACGACTCAATTGAGTCTGGTGGAGTGAGAAGGTGCCGAAGGGGATAGGGGAAGGGAAAGGGCAGAGAGCGATGGCGACAGACAAGATCCGCAGCCACAGAGGCAAGCCATTTTGGTAGGGTCGGTGCTCTCACTCCTCCCCCAAAGGGGCATAGATGCGTGATGCGTTCTCGGACATGCCTCAGGGTTGTCCCCGAAACAGGGCCGTGATGGTAACCTCCACGGCAAGCGTGAGACCCGACCAGTGCTTGAATCTCAGTCGTAGCCGATCATTTTCGTGCTGGGGAGATGGGGAAAGGGAGGAGGGACTTAGCTCTGGTAATCGAATCGAGTCTTCGACGACATTGAAGACCCACCACTCACTCGCAGCCTCGATATGCCACGCTCCAATGTTTTTTTGTTTTGCCTGAACTCCGAAGAGTGAAGAAAGAATCAGCAGATCGAGCACTCTTGGAGGGCGGATGAGGGACGAAGGGGAAGGTGGATTTGGAAGTTGACTCTCAGAGTTGAAAACCTTGTTCATCATCGGACAGAGTCCTCAGCCAAGTGCAAGGATGATAATCATCGAGTCGAAGATGGATGGGGCGGAGAGGATTTACGTACCGTCTGGGAGTCGAAAGTGCCTTCGACATGGAGACCCACCACTCGCCCGCGGCTCCGATATGCCGCTCTCCGATGGTTGTTGTGGACCTGGACTCCGAGGAGTGGAAAGCACGTCAGCAGATCAAGCACTCTTGAAGAGGAAGGGGTGGGGTGAGGGAAGAAGGACAGGGTGGGGTTGACTCTCAATTTTGAAAACTACTCTCGCTCATCATCGGACGAAGTCCTCAGCCAAGTGCAAGGGTTGCTCATCATCGAGTCGGAGTGGGGAGGATGAGGAGGGTGTACGTACCGTCTGCAAGTCGAGACTATCCACAAAAGGAGACCCACCGCCCAACCGCACACGCCGAAGCGAGGCACAAAGTCGTCTGAGACGTCCTGGAATGAATAGATCAGCAGAGTGAACAATTTTCGAGGGGGTGGGTGGACGAGGGAAGGGAGCTGTCAGTTTTGAAAACCATATCAAAAAGACAGAAGTCTTGCATCATGGAACCATTGGTTTCCGTCCCAAGGCTCCTCAGGTATAAAACCAAGTGCTTGTATTGTTTACATCATACAGCGATGTGGGGAAGGGAATGGGAATGATGGGAATACTGCCCTGATGATGTTGATCGTATGGAGGTCGAAATGGGGACCCACCGCTGACCCGCCACAGTCGAAGAGTGACACCCCAACCCAATCGCGAAGTCGAAGTCGGCCCTACTTTGAAAAAGAAACGTCAGCATCGGAACTGCCAAGACCGGGATGTGTAGGTTTTGGAGCGTGCGAATAGTCAGAGATTGAACGTATGTGCATCACGCCTCAGCAGCATTGCGATGTAGGTTCATAAGTTCATCATCATGGTAGCAGGGGGATGATCGGGCAGGTACTGACCTTGGCGGATGCTCGACAGGCAACGTAGACATAGGGTCGGGATCTGCAGAGTCAAAGTCAGCGGAATTCGCCTTCGGTTTGGGGAAGTGTGTTGAAGGACATGTCGCCTCAGACATAGCTTCGATCTCATCAAAGATTCTTCAGTGTGATAACGAACTTTGGTTGTCATCACCGGCGATATGAACAAAAGGGAGGGAAGAGGACACTAACTCTCGCAGACGGTTGATAGGCAGAACCGTCCCGTGTTTGGGCCTCAGACATAAGGTTGTTGTCGTCAAAGATGTAAATCGACAGTACGAACGTGCAAATTGTCATATTGTCATCATTGGCAGCAAACGGGGCGGGATGTACTCACCAGCGTCGATGCCAACTTCGCAGGGGTGTAAGCGAGGTGGTGCTGAGGCGGTTGAACCTGCAAAAAAGAAGACGCAATTAGCATGCGCCCATACCGCAAATCAAAAGATGTGCATGAGGTATTCAACACTTGGTCAGAATTGGTCGTTTGGTCAAGGGCAGGCGAGTTCTAATGAACCAGCGGCTTGACCATAGGTGGTGCTGCTGGCGTCACCGAAGCCTAGATGCCAGTTGGTCATCACCAACCATGGGCTGCACGGAGACACCACCGAGAGTAAGCATGGTATTCACCTTTTCAGAGTGTAGTAACCATGATTTCATCACTCCAAGGAAGGGAGAGGACGGGCTTTCGAAAGAAATCGAGGTACGTACCTCTGCGACCTGAGAGTCTTGAGAACTTGCGAAGTACTCGCTGTGGACGAGAGCATGCTCAAGGACAGTATGTTGGCCTGTGTGTTGAGGGACATGATGGCGGGTCCGTGGATCGTAACGGACCTGACTGCATGAATTTGGTCAGCGTATGAGTCTGCAGCAAGTCTTCGGAATAAGGGAGAGAGTGGGGCAGTGATCAGATGTTCCTTTGATGACTTCATCGCAGTCTCGAAGGTTATCGCCAATTGCTTGGGAAAACGACATGGGAGGTGCTCGTTTGGGTTTCGTTTTTGTTAAAAGCTCGGTGTAGAACTTTTCTCATCATTTCACGAAGGGTGTGAAGGGTGGGTGCGTACCATTTTTGCCTTTGAGTTTGGTCTCAAGGTTGACTTGAAAGGGATGTGGAGATTTCTTGCAGTCGGTGTGCCAATGGGGTGGCGATGACGACGAGGTGTAGACGCCGGTGGAGTCGATCCTGGTAGCAAATATGCAAATTAGTGTCTGAGCGCGCATTGTATTTCCGAAATGGGGAGAGGGGTGCGGTCGGAATCAGACTGGTCTTTTCAGATTCTTTACGATCAGCGCCGTCCCACGGGCTATCTGGAGGTAGAACCTCCGTAACCACGACTGGGACTGGTGAGGCTCATTGGAAAGTTTTTGTGCAGTATAATTTCCTTTTCATCATAGGACAATGTAGAGAGAAGAGAGTGCGTGGGATGGACAGACCTTGTGGTGTGGGTGACGCGTCGCGTCTTCCTGTCGCGTCTGCGTGCGTGTGAGACGGGTGCAGTGACCGAGGTGAGGATGGCGGTGGCGGCGGCGGGTACCAGCACATAGAATCTGTACCTTCCAAATATCAGCATTGTACGTGCAGATGGCGTAACGGATAAAGTTGGTCAGAGTGGTGCGAAGTCAGACGTCCCGATGTATCAATGGACATCCTTCAGCGACCGGCGTCAGACGCCGCCGCCTGAAGTCATTCCTCAAAAGCAAGTGTAGATAAAAACGCCCTTCCGGGCGAGGCTCGCGCATCATGAAGATGAATTATGATTGTGAGGTTGATGGATGAGACTTGCCTTGTGGTGGTTGACGCCGGTTGAAGACGCGCCGGACGCGACTTCAACGGCGGCCGTGGCGGCGGCGGCGGTGGCGGCGGCGAGTACGCGTTGGTTGCATATCTTGTTATTTGCCTGAAGAGTGTGTAAAGAAGAGGGTGATGATGAGGAGGAAGATGCAAGAAGCAATAATGGTGATGGTGGATGATGAGGTGGTGGAGGTTGATGTCGGTGGAAGCAGAGAATTTGACAAGTGACCTTCGAGCTTGATTTTACTACCGCCTTGGCCGCTGTGACGTAAGCCAGTCTTTGCCGGGGCAACAGCAATATCACAACTCAATCGGACTTCATGGGTAAGCCTCTGAGTCTGCGGGAAGAGGAGGTATTATTCTCTGATCCATATGGCCAATGCACACGATAACTATAAACAATCCGAGATCTGGAAGGCTTATGGCAGCTTGTACTTGAAGACGTAGCACAACTTGCCCAATGCCTTGATCCTTTCTCGACTACACAGTCATTCAGCTGACCTTCAACAGTACCTTCTTGCTCCGCCTTTGCACGGCGGCTTCGGGAATGAATGTGAAGACCAATCGCCAAGTTATCCAACGCTCTGCTATCGCAACCCCGAAGTCCTGCTGTCACGTCAGGTTGAAGACTGAACGCTGAACGACGACAAGACCCTGTTTAGAGAACGACGGCGAGTCTACTGCATGCTCAAGACGTCCGCATGAAGATAAAGAAAAGGGAGAAGACTGTATCAAAGACACAGTTTGTGAAAGAATGGCAAGAGTTGGACATCATGGTTCGGATACACCAGTTGCCGATGAGATGAGTCCAAGAACTTACGAGCCAGAGGGCTCTTATCGGACAGCGCAATCAACCCTCGACCTTGGACGCAGCGTAATTTCCGTATGAGGACCTCGCAGTATCCCAAATCAACCATTCTGCTCTATCTGTGCTGGGACCATTACATCTAGAAGCACGCCTTCAGCCCGGCTCAAAAGCAGCAGAGGTATGCGACATGCGGAGTAACACAACAAGGCTATGCAAAGACGTCAGTAGTCTCCGACTCGCAGACGATACTTTGTTGCTTGATAAGGATCAATCGAGCCTCAGAACTCGTTCCTCTTTACGTTCATGCGCACAAGGAGCTCAACGGCCTAAGCGTCGAGCGAACATTCAAAGCCAGGAGGATTGCGTTGGGAGCAATTGCTGGAACGTTTCAACAACAAAGCATCAAAATTAGTGATTTATCCCATCTTGGTATCAATACAATCGTTCTACGAATTGCAGCAAACAAAATCAACCTTCACTCTCACCTGCGAAAGACGAGGTGAGGTTGGGACAAGCCGACGATCGGCGACGGAACGAGGCAGCCGGGTGGATCTTGGTATCCACCCTGGCCACGCGCCAGCATGCACTTGGCGGGCATCCCGATAACGGCCAGCGCAACCTCAGCGAATGACGAGGCGGCTGACTGTACCTCTGAGCGCCGCCCAAATTGCGCTGCGGGACTCCGGTTCTCTTGCGCACGCAATCCGAACGCCCATGTGCCCGCCGGTCTGAAATGAGATTGTGAGGCTGGGCGAGATATATAGGCCAGCCTGACGCCGCCGATGCCACCGGCGCCGTGACACCAACTCCGCCATGGCTTCCGCCAAGCACCGCGAGCGAAAGCTGCCCATCCAGCAGCTGGCTATCCTGTGTAAGTGTCTACGAGGAGGGTATTCCTTTTGCCGAGTTACGGAGTGGAGCAGGATGCAGGATGGATGCAAGGGCGAGCCTGAGGAATTCAAGATCTCATCCTCTGGCTCTTCGGCATCACACTTCTCGCATTCGACAGTACAAGCACCGCCAAGTACCTTGCTAACCACCTCCAGCAATATGCCGATTCGCAGAGCCTATCGCGAGCACCTCGCTCTACCCCTACCTCCCAGAGATGGTCGAATCCTTCCAGATACCGCAAAACGAAGTAGGCAAATGGGCGGGTATCTGTGCCGCAATGTTCAGCCTCACGCAAGCTGTCATGGGCATACCGTGGGGTAGATTCTCAGACCGATACGGCAGGAAGCCCGCTATATTAATCGGTCTGGCCAGCACCATGTTTACGAGCTTGCTTTGGGGTTTCAGTAAGAGCTTGCCAATGGCAATTGTCGCAAGAGTGTTGGCAGGAGCGGGAAACGGAAACGTAGGCATCATACGGACAACCGTGGCAGAGATGGTACCTTTCAAGGAGCTACAGCCTCGCGCCTTCTCCCTCATGCCTCTTGTGTGGAACATTGGCAGCATCTTCGGTCCGACCATTGGCGGAGCTCTCGCCAATCCGCTGGATGTGAAGCCTGGAGAGCGGAGGCCCAATGGCAGCCTGCTCGAAATGTTCCCATATGCTCTGCCGAACATTGTATCGGCATGTTTCTTTGCCGTGGGCATTACGGTAGGGATCCTATTCCTTGAAGAGACATTGGAAACCGTCCAAGGTCGGAGAGACTACGGATTGATTCTAGGTCAAAAGATCACCAACTTCTTCAAGACTCATGTGGTCAAGATCGAAGAAGCACTTCACATTCGAGCAAAACAGCAGAAAGATCAACCGAACGGCGAGACCGAACCGTTGCTCAAGAACCAACGAATCGATACCGACGAAGAGGACGGTGAACCATACGAGACCAAACCCAAGCTTGCTCCGCCGTCTTGGCGAGAGGTCGTGAACAGGCAAGCATTCATCAACTTGATTGTTTACACATTACTCGCTATGCACTCCATGGCTTTCGATCAGATCGTACCGGTCTACATGCAGCACAGCCCAATCGGCAAAGAAGGCTCGACGCCTTACGAACCACCTCTCAAGTTCGCCGGCGGGTTTGGACTGGACCACTTCTCCATCGGCTTGATGAGCACCTGCTACGGTGTCGTTGGCATGATCATCCAGTTCTTCGTCTTCCCTCCCCTAGCCCGCAGATATGGCATCCTTTTCTGGCTGAAGGTTGTCGCCTGTGCATTCCCCATCATCTACCTCATCACGCCTTTCACAGCACTGCTACCGACGACTAAATCTCAGATTGGATGCATGTTCACGGTCATGATCTTGAAGTGTCTTGCTGGTATCTTTGCATTCCCCTGCAGCACGATCCTGCTCACGAACAGCGCTTCCAGCTTGAGGACTCTCGGCACACTCAATGGAATCGCCACTTCGGTTGCTGCCATTGGCAGAGCAGCTGGGCCAGCTATGTCTGGTGCTATCATGACCGTGGGTGTGAAAAAGGGATACATCATCGCCCCTTGGTGGTTTCTCGCTGGAGTTGCAGTCATTGCGGCCATCCCAGTGTTTTGGCTTGAGGAAGGCGAGGGCTTCGGCGGAGATGATGAAGTCAGCGATACTGAAGAGGAAGATGAGATTCCAGAGGGCCTCGCAGTGGCCGCAGCAGAAGGGCAGGCAGAGGCCACAGGTGGCAAGCCTGGACCGATCCTTCCCCCTGGCCAGGATGACGACGAAGACCACGAGGAGCACCAATATGGAGGAATCACTGCTCTGAGTCGAACGACTACTGCTTCCTCTGCCTTCTTGACAGACGATGACCGTGACTCTGCCGGGCCCGCAAGTCGAGTTCTCAGCAGGAGAACGTCTGGCCTCGAAAGGACTGATCAACAAGATCAGGCAGCGCCTCCAACCCTGAGCAGGCGAGGATCTAGAAGAGTCATGAGGAGAATGTCTATACCGATCGGGATGGGCAATCAAGGCATCAGCCGAAGGTACAGCAGCAACCTTGGCCAGAGCTTTGGCAGTACAGGAGGCTATCAATGAGGGAAAGGAGAGTTCTTGTCTCTGTTTGTCTTCGAAAAAGGGACGGCGTACCTTGGATTTGAGCCTTGCGTGCATAGCATGGTGTTTCGGCGGCATTATGGGGATGAGATAAGTATTCAACGGCTTCGAAATGTATGATTAACTAAGAAGCAAAATCGAAAGCGTTTATCCATCGTCGTCGACGTACGTCTTCAGGAGGTGAGCTTTGCGAAAATGTCTATAACTTTTCACAGCCAGCGCCCCCTTCATGTTCCTCTCCTCTGTGCACTTCGCAGGCAGAACGGCGTAAGTCAACCACGCCCAGAAGGACCATTTCACCCAGGAATACCGCTGATATCCCCGTAGAAAGAAGAACAGCCGAGATATGCCGGCCCGCACCAAGGTGCTAGCCACCATTGAGCTGCTGGGGAGAATTCATCCTCCTTTTCACGACCTTCCGCGCCACTACTCTCTCCTGCACCTGGCAAAAGCGCATCAACTACTCCCCAAGTTCGGGCCCCAAGATGGATCATTTCTTACTCTTCACCTCTACGGCCCGCAACGTCCAAGTCAATCGATAAAGCATCACAGCCAAGAGAATTTATCATGTGACAAAAGAGTTCACTCACGCAGTCTTGGCACTATTCTTGTAGGTCAGACTACTTAAATCCATAAACACCAACCCTCGACGGCACCAACACAACCATCGCCGCAGATGTAGCGGTGATCCGTGGGGGCCGGTACTTCCTGACTCCCGAAGCGCAGCGAAGAGCACGGACGACAGAAGTTGACTGCGAGGAGAGACACTGCATCACGCGAAAGCTGTATGGGGTTTTCCTGGACTGGTGCGCATCACCATGGCCGTGGCCGTGAAAGTCTCGTCTGGCGCTGCGCCGGCGCAGACCTCGCGCTCATCTGGTGGATGAGGGTTTCAGAACCTTTGGGGAGGTTAGATCCGCTCCAGCTTCTGTGTGTGGTCTTGCATGTATGTTGTTGAAGAGGAAGAGGAGGATATGTGGCCCGGCGGCTTTTTGAGGCGGCCTCGGTTGGCAGTGATCGTTCGTCATCGAGGTCTTTGCCTTCTGGCCCGGTGAGGTCGACATAGTAATGTTGCGCTTGCTTGCGCTTTGCCTTCGACTGCGCGATCTCCTTCACCCGCGCGATCTCCTTCGCCCGCGCGATCTTCTCTCTCGCTGCGAAACGCCACCTTGCGGCGTGGTCAATTGCACAGACGGGCATGGCTAATATCACTTCCAGAAATACGGCCTCCAAGACTGCCTCGTTTCGTGGGCCGTGAGACACCAACGTTGGCTACGGCACTGGGGTAGGAGGAGAAAGCCGCCAAGGAGGTGAAGGCATGCGGCAGCGTCCAGGTGAAGAGTGTACTTGCTGAAGTGAAGGGCTCACTCCTTGAGCGGGTACTGTTGATGTGAGACTGCCTTAGCACTGCCTCTACTTTCTTACTTAGATACTGAGCTATATTAGAGCCAGTCCCTTCAGACAGATTCTGAGAATCAAGAGATTCGGTCAACAGGTCATGAATGGCCAACGCACGGTACGGGGGCCAGAAGAAGGGGTGCCGTTGTCGAAAGCAGATGAAAGGACCGGTGATCAAAGCCGATAGTGGCGGGTCTTTCAACAAGTACTGGAAGTGTGATTTCTCTTCAAACCTGTGCTTACAGCGATGAGCAGAGCCGACCCTGCCGGCGAAGGGCTGGTTGATGGAGTGGACACGTTGCTTGCTTTGGGGATCATGAATGGTTCTGGCCCCTCCCTTTCTCCTCACGGCCTTACAAACCGATCTCAGGATCCTCCTTCTCTACCAACCGCGCTTTCACCAACCCCCACAGAATCGGCAAGAGATTGAACAGCGCCACAAGTAGTGGAATGAGCTGACTCGAACGATCCAACGGCGCCTCTGAGAGATCAATCCGATTGATCCTGATCACCTCCTCCACGAACACGATCGATCCGATTCCGACCAGAGCGAAAGCCGCCAGCTTGACAAGATCGATGACTTGCTTCGCACGAGTGTTCTGGGTTTCCCGTCCGAGGTGCTCGACGAGAGCGGCGTGGTCCTTGCGGTCCAGCAGCTTCTTGAGGATGCCGGAGTCGACTATCGTGGCCCATGCGAATCGTAGGATGAGGAACAAGGCCAGGATGCAGCCGATGACGGAGAAGACTTTGCAGAACGCGAGTCAGGGTGTGCTTCGGACGTTGATTCGGGCGAAGAGGAAGCTTTTGCAAAGATGTCAGTATTGTTGAGATGTCTCGAGAAAAGCGACTTACACAAAAGCAGTACAGCCTTGTCGTGCGCCTTGGTCGGGCAGGATGAAGTATATCCATGGTCTGTATGATTGATCAGCCACATCTCCAACACCAATCGTAGTTGCGAGTGAACTTACTGAACCGCGAAGACAATCGCAATCGTCAGCGCATAAACGCCCTTCACAATACTCGTATCGTTATGCCTCCAAGGAAACACGAAGATTGGCAGGCTACCAGCGCTCAAGTCAGCTTTGTCACCATCTCAGAGAGTAGAGAAAACAAACCTCAACACAACCGTCATCAAAAACACAATATACCACTCCAACACCGCAAAGCTCTATCCCCCCATCAGCACACCTCGCTCCTCTGCACTCTAACGAATACTGACCCCCTGAACCGTGGAGACAATCGTGTTAATTGTCACCGCCAGCGAGATAACCACCACCGCCCGTCGGACTTTCTCTAGCTCCTCGGGGAGATGCCATTCCATTGCCAGGACGCCTGCTACGAAGGAGATGTAGAAGGAGACGCGGACGCCCGGGCCGTAGATGTCGGCGTCGCCGATGAGGGTGCAGGTGTTTGGTTCGGTGGTGGAGTAGAAGGTGCGGCTTTGGACTAGGGGTGGGAGGGTGAAGAGGAGCGGTGCTGATGGAGTCTGGGTCAGTTCAGACATCGTTGATGGTGTGAGTTGCTGGTCGACGTACCGAAGCATGTCCACCACATCTTCATAACTCGCTACCTGTTCTCTTTTCAACCCCCAAACATGAGTATCAGTCGCCTTCAGGAGGACAGTCTCGAAAGCCGTGCTCAAAACCAGTTTGGTCTTCAACACCCTCGCGGCGAAGCACCACCCATCCGCCTACGCAACCTCTTAAAGAAAGATGGATGAAACAAAAAGAAGACACAAAATCATAGAAATAGTTGTGAGTTCATCAAATGCTTCCACCCAAAGCCCAATTCGCCTTCTATACGAGCGTCGCTGTCCAACGCCTCGTACAAGTCCGAGAATGCAGAGTCTCGAAAATCTTTCGGACTGATTCGAGACTCTGATCATCCGCGTAGGGTGTGTGATGATCACGGTCGATGTCGTGGCCGAGGAAGAATCAGAAAGATGCCTTCTTCAATTTCAAAGAGTGTGGCGAGGCAGTGGGTGTTGGGCTGAGGGCTGAGGGCCGGTCGGAGGACAATCACAGGCGGAGAGGGCCTTTGACAGTGGTGCGTCGAGCACGCATTCATTTATTGAGAGAGCACTCGGGAGAAGGCCTGTTCTCGATGATAAGATGAGTGCCAAAGGCCAATCCAGGGTTGAGTCGAGTCTCTGTTCCTAAAGTAAGTAGCGAAGAGTGGCGTAAACGAATTCTGAACTCTTTCAAAGCACATTCATACCATTCATTCTGACTCGTAAACTCCATCTCAATGCCTCGAAATTCAGGGCAAACATCTCATGAGAGGAGTGCCCTTCAGACAACGCCAGTCAAAATGCCAGCAAGAGAGAAGTGGACATATGCACAATTTGGTAGCCACCACCCGAACGCCATCATCACTTCATGTCTCATCAGATCCGATTCAGTAAATACTGACTGCTCCACCTCCTTATCCTCTCCCTCCTTCCTCCACTGCTTCCCTCGCCCTCGTCATCAGATCTTGGCTCATAAGCTGGCGGAGGCGATCCTGACCTCACTGCAACATCGTACGATGGAGGCGCAGCCTCAGGGACATCCACGGCCCTGCGAGTATGCATCGGCCTTCTGGCGGTATAATCGCTAGGCCCGGTATCCGTCCTCTCGTTCCTCTCAATCTCGTCGAAGTTCCTCGCCCAGAGACTCACGAACGGCGTCGAGCCCCTCGAAGCCATCATGGTAGGTCGTGGGGTGGGAGACACAGGACCGGGTGATTGTCTCCTCGCTTCTTCAGCTTCGAGCCGTGCCTCTTCTGCCTTATCGTATGCGAGCTGGCGGTCGTATGGAATCGTTTCTTCTTCGGACGATGAGCTCGAGGAGCCACGGCGTCGACGAGTGAAGTCAGAGATGAAGCGGTCGCGCTCGTGGTCTTCCATGGCAAGGAAACGGACCCATTCGCTGGAGCTCAGTTCATGGGGTTCGATGTCGCGCATGCGCAACTGGCTGGCGGCGAGATGGCGACGGGCGATGGAGAGAGGACGGTTTGTTACTGCTTCGAGTTGGAGAGCACCGAAGCCGCCTGTGCGAATGGCTGGAGTGTTGTACATGGCCACGCGAGGCCTGGTTCTGGAAGGCATCTGGTCTTGTTTCTTGGCTTTGCTCGTTGGAAGAGGCGTTGTCCGTCGTAGGAGAGAGATATATCGTATCTAATCGTCACCAGTGGGTCGAACTGGCAAGCTAGACGATAGCTGGTTGTTGTGCGTCGAAAACTGGGAAGAGAAGAAACAGTACCTACTTCCAGGACGAAAAGAAGGGTGCAGTATCCAAGGTCGCGTGGTGCATCCTCGCTCCCGCCTCTTTCTCGTCCCACACCGACCTCAATCAACCACGCCCACTCCCCGAACGCAAGACCGCGCCAACATCGCGAAAGAGAGCAGCCCAGAACCTGCAGGTACCTCTCACCAGACCCCGCTCCTCCAGCCCAGCTCTCCACTCAGAGCTTGCCTCTCGTCCTCACCTGCTTCTCTTATCGGCATCGTCGCCGCTCGCCAAGCACGCAACCGGCATCCTTCGAACGTATCTTTCACGTGGCGGCGGCGTGTTGCGAGTCGTTTGCCAAGGGCGGTGGGGTTTGGGGGGCTGGTATGGCGGTTCGTGGGTCTTGCGAGTGGATGGTGAGCGATGGGAGTGGAGCTTGGAACGTCAGCCGGGTGAGGGGAAAGCGTTGCCGGTGCCCGGTCTTGGGCGATAGATTGATTGTTGGCGATGGGCGTTGATGGGAGAAGCATTCTTTTGGACGTAGACTGCTGCACGATTCAATATCCAATTCTTCTTCGACCCTATGATCCACCTACATCGAGGTCATTTGGTGGGCACGTCCTGTATCCCTTCACTGCAAGCCGGAGCAACTCCCAAAGCCGGATGGCTGGTAAGACCTGGACACGACACATTCGCTTGGCAATGCACATGAAAAAGACTCATCACCACGGAGGATTTTGGGGAGCGCTGCAAAGATCCACCGACCTGCCAAAGTCCGTTGATCGCACGAACAAGGAATTAAGCGAACTTGCATATATTTCTCAGCTGGACTACCCACTCCAGCTCGTCTATCCCACGAAGCGAAGCAGAAGGAACGATATATCTTGTATTCGTATGACTCTCTTCAGAGCCTTGCCAGCGGTCCGTCACTTCTCACGACACCCAGGCAGGACTTGGTGATGTCCTTGATACTGTTGCAGCCCGCCAACTGCATGCATCGCTTGAACTCAGTGTAGAAGGTGTCGAGCATGATCTCAACGCCTTGTTGGCCGTCGTACTGCGGGAGAATGTTCTGTCAGCATCTGTATCGTCCACTGCTTGTTGAGTCTTTGGACTTACCGCCAAACCCCAAAGTGCTGGTCGTCCTACCCAGCAGCACTCTGCGCCCAACGCCAACGCTTTGAACATCTCTGCGCCGGAGCGAATGCCACCGTCAATATGGACTCTGATCCGACCAGCGGCAGCTTCAACGCATTCTGGCAGAGCATCAATAGTCGCCGGGACGCCATCGAGTTGCCTGCAGGACCACGAGTAAGCAGCAGTCCACCATCTCCTTCACTGTACATCGTACTCACCTCCCGCCATGATTGCTCACAATAATCCCATCACAACCCGTCTCCACCGCCTTCAATGTATCCTCCGCCGTCACCACGCCCTTGATCCAAATCTCCATCTTCGTCACACTCCTCAACCAAGGAATCTCCCTCGCCCACGAATGCGCATCGTCGTTCAAACTCGTAAACGTATCATCGTGGGCCTTCTCCCGGAACTTCTCTGAACTCCACCCGAAACACGGAAACGCAATGCCTTCCGGCACGCGGAAGTTGCCACGCCATTCGTTGTAACGCACCCCGAGCACAGGCGAGTCGGCGGTCAAGAAGATGGCTTTGCAGCCGCGGGCTTCGGCTTCGCGGATCATGCGCAGTTCGAGCTCGCGGTCTTTGAAGGTGTACATTTGCATGACGTGGTCAATGGGCCCGTTGCTGAGGCCGGCGGTGCGGATGTCGGCGACGGAGTAGTTGGCGAAGGAGGAGATCCCTTGGTTGACGCCTTTCTTGGCGCATGCTCGAGATGTGGCGAGTTCGCCGTCTGGATGGGCGGCTTTTTGAACTCCAGCTGGGGACACGCACAATGGGAAGGCGATGCGGCGGCCGAAGAGCTCAATGGACGTATCGGCTTTGGAGACGTCGATGAGGACTCGACTGCGGATGCGATATTTGCTGTAGGCGGTGTTATTCTCGTGGATAGTGACTTGGTCAGTAGAGCCGGAATTGAAGAAGTCTTTTCGCGCAGACGCATAATGGTCAGATTCCATTGTCATAGAGTAACGCTCGCTTGGGGGTATCTCGAACCTCTGATTGCCTTTGGCAACTTCTTCGATCCTGCTTCCTCCAAGTCTTTGATGCATAGGATCTTGTCTTCAAGTCCTTCCACAGGCACAGGCACAGGTCGGCCGGCCATTTTTCTCTCTCTCAGTCAAACGAAAAGCAAACAAAAAAGAAGTACAATCAAATTTCAGTCCCCTCAACAGCAGCACCCTTGTGGTATTTAAGTCTTCGCTTCTCTCGCTTTCTCTCACTCAGCAGCTCGTCGAGGTGATAAGAGCAGCAATAGCTTCGCTCGAGTAGTAAGCTCTCCACGGGTCCGAAGGAAGTGCCGTCAGCGGAGCTTGTCCTGGATGCTCATTTCGCGGGCTCGCATCTGAAGCCTGGAAAAAATCGAATTCGTCAGCTCAGTTATATAGACAAGACGTATCAATGGTCAACTCACCACTCTGGGAAGCTCATCTCCATCCTAATGTACTTGCCCTGCGGCCGGATCATGTCCGTCACGTGCAGTTGGGTGTTGATGAGCTGCCTAGGGCGTGCCAGTGCAAGCGGAGCCTTCTGCGCCCTACCGTCGAAGAGCTCGGCCTGGGTCTTGGTGGATATCATGCTGGGGTCGCGGTTGCCGTACCAGAACTGCATGAACTTCTGGTATGGCGTGGTGGGGAGGGGTTGGGTGTCCGCCCTGAAGGTGCGGACGACGGTCGCGCCGCCGCCCTCCACGGGCTTGTGGGGATCGAGCCCCGGCGTGTGCCAGAGCTCGTCCTTCACCACGACGAGGTGGATGTAGTGGTATGGCGAGGAGGAGAGGGCGTAGTAGGAGAGAGACTTAGCTTGCGCCTTGTTGGCGCTGTCGTAGTCGACGGTACGGTTCTGCTCTGAGGCGTGTTAATCTGACTCTTGCGCGCGACCCGCCTTACCTCCAGGATAAGAATGTTACCATCTTGTCTACTTCTCTGATTTATCTCCAAAAGAAAACGTTGGTCCAGGCCAGCAAGCAAGTCTTCAATATAGTTGTGCTGGTGGACGACAACGGAGATGCCAGCGCGTTTTATTTTTAGGGGCGTGAATTTCGCGTGTCGGCGACGCGGCTGCAAGGGCCGTCAAAACACGGCCAGCCGCGGCGTCTCGGGTGAGGGATTCCTCCAATCAAGGGCTATACAACTCCGATGATGCATGACGCAGTGTCCCATTTTGTCCCAGTTCAACCTCGAAGCGCAGGGTAGCTGAATCTCAGGTCCGGAGCTTGTGAAGGGTAAGCACATGGGAGGATATATTGACAGGTGAGGAGAGCCGAGGAGGCTGTCTTTTTGTTTCTGTTTCGCGCTCTTTTCCCTCCAACTTTGCAAACGTCTATACCAACGATTCTATTTACCAACGACTAGACTCACAGCAAAGAACTGAGAAAGTAGACAAGATGGGCAAGTAAGTATATACCATAAATTTATAGGAACGGTACTCCAGTCACTAATAAGACGACTTCCTACAGACCAGTGCACCCAGCGACCGTCCACTTCCCAATCTCCTTCCTCTTCCTCGGCTTCGCCCTGGACATCCTCAACCATGTCCGCACTTCGCTCCCATCTACCCTCTCCAACAACCTCCTCTCCGCGGCCGAGATGTCCAAAGCAAGCTACTACCTCCTCAGCATCGGCTTGATCTCCTCCATCCCAGCCGTCGTGACCGGCGGTCGCGAAGCCGTGGTCATGATCGCCAAACAGGGCATGTGGGATTCTGACGGCAAAACTACAACTATGAAGCCTAAGGTGAAGGCTACGATTGCACATGCTCTGATGAACGATGTTGTGATCGCCGTGAGCACGTACGTTTGGTACAGCAGGCGGGCGGCCGCGAACAACAGCTTAGCTGGCAAGGTTGGCGCCGCAAGTGCATATACCCCAGCTACGTGGATGGTTATCGCGGAGGTTGTGGTGACCGTCTTGATGATGATGGCGGCGAACGTGGGCGGAGTGTTGACCTACAACTTTGGTGTGGGCTTCAGCAGGATGGATTCAGGCAAGAAGTCGCAGTAGACAAACTAGCATATCTCTGAGGGGTACCGGATAGCGAGCGTGTGGAAGGCGTTCTGTTTTGATCGAGGATAATGAGTGCATGTCGGAGGTCGGAAGAAGATGTCAGTTCGCCGTTTGATGGGCCTTGGGGTTGTGATGGAGATGATTAGAAATCGTTGAGAAAGATGCAACCTTGTTGGTACAAAGTCGAAATTCTTCGTTCACAACTTCCCTACTCTTTGGAGAGCTTCTTCTCGCGAGATTACATTCAAACGTCTAGGACCTTCCTTCTGGAAATCTACCAGCACAACTTGCTCAGTCAAACCAGCTCGTCCAGTGCCTTGCTTCTCGACTTCGACTCCAGGATGATGCAGGCTCAGCACCTGTCGACCATCCGGGCCTTTGAGCTTTCCGTCTCTACTGGGTCGAGTGACAGGCGAGATGCACATATCCGTCCACGGTGGGCTTCCGGTCTTGACAAACTCCAGCAGTCGTCTTCTTCGGGCTTCAAGCTGTTCCCTCGGCAACGGTGCTCGTGATATCGAAGCATAGTCCGTCGGAGACTTGAGGTCATCAAAGCGCTGTGCTATTTGATGCAGGAGGAAGAACTGCGGCGGGAAAAGAATAATCCTCCCTTCTTGAGCGAGTCGACACCAAACCGAAGCTGGCAGGAATCTGGCCGTCGTATGTTCTTTGCCACCATCAGTCGTAGGCGCTGGGATATCAACCTCTGCTTCTGAATCATCTGGCTCGCCACTGCCTTCCTTCAAAGGCGTTGACGACAACGTGGGCAGGAAGTACAGATACATCTGCGTTGTGAATCGCTTAGGATTGTTCGTTGGCGTGACCCATCTCGTGAACGGCGTCAGTCCTTGCACATCCGCCCGTCCACCTTTCTGTGCCAGCCACTTGGGAAAGGCGATCTCGCTCGAATGAACAGCAACCCGGCCTGCTTCCCTCTCCCCTTGCGGCACCTCAATGAGTCTACCAAAACCATTGTTCCGTGCCAGCAGGATTCCAGATTCTTCGAACGTCTCCCGGATTGCTGCCATTCGATACGCATCTCCATCGACATGTCTATCTGGATGATCCGGCTCCGGTACCCTGCCATCATGGAACTCTGAGACATTGCCGCCAGGGAAGACATGCGCTGACGGAAACGAAGACGATTGCTTGACTCTCTGCAGAAGAAGAATCTGATTTTGCGGCGAGATGAGAAGCACACTCGCGCTCGGTCTCGGGACTGCTATAGGTTTCTTCTCCTTCTTCGGGCCGGAGTAGTCCATCGTGTCTTCTTCTGTTTTCTTGACTGCTTCTTCGTTCCGGGTGTTTTCGTTCTGCACTGCCTCGGCAATCCTGGAGCGTTCCTGGGGATGAGCGCGAGAGATCGCGAACGTGCGAACCTGGACGGGCAATTTGAGGAACTGGTACAGGGCCCTTCTTGATAATGGTAATGCTGATGGAGAGGCAATCGACATAGCGACTGCGAGTCGACAGAGTTCCTGTCAAGACGAGCTGCTGTTCCTGATGACGGCCACGGCCTCGGTGATCCTTGTCCGAGTGGGGAAAAGATGCGCCGGAGCCGAGGAAAGGACATCGCGTTCGTCTTCAACACCATCTTATCAACTCAGCCTTGCAGACATTCCGCCTGTTTGGAAGGCCATTCCAACTTTTCAGGGCCTCCACGACGTTTGTCTAGCTTTGAATGCAGCTCAGTGGTTCTCCCATGGGCAAGAAAGATCCTGACCTTGCCAAGGACCGTCAGCTTCCTGTCGTTTCACAATAGCTTCAGCACTGAACGAGCGCTTTAGCCGTCGAGCAATCTGGCATATTCTCTTGTTATGTACAAGATCAGTGGTGAGGATCATAGCTATCGACGAGTAGGACTTCTTGAGGTTAAGGATGGTTGGGGCTTTGCGACCACAATGGAGCAATAGCTCCTTTCAAAATTTCATCAAACTCATCATCGCAAACTGCAGGCGGTTCATACCAGCCGCAACAAGTCAAAGACGGCACGCCATCTCGGCTGGAGAAAGAATATACACAGAAGTCAAAACATAATCCAAAAAAGTCATAATCCATCTCCACCATGCCCAACTCTCCGCGAGAACCTCCGCTTAAGCATCAGGCAGGCTTGGGTCCTGGTAGTGGTTGTAGTACGTCTCATCCCAGGTCCCGCCGAACTGGCCCTTCTGCTTGGCGAGGTACATGGCGGCCGCGACGATGTTGGACGTGGGCTCGTAGCGGTTCTTGAGATCGGGGTTCTCGTCGGCCATTTGGCCCCAGGCGACGTAGTCCATTTGGGTGAGGCCGCTTTAGAAAGGTCAGTAGGGAGTCAAAGGGGTGCTGGGAGGTGTTTCAAACTTACTTGTAGACCAACGGGTGACCCTTGGATTCCGTCCAGATGATCTTGATGAGGATATCTTCCGGGACACCCGTCTTGTTGCAAGCAGCGTTGAGGGCGTCGGCGTACACATTCTGGATGTCCTCCGGAGTCAGATCAGGAGAGCCGGTCGTTGGATACGAGGCCTTCATGCGCTCCATCGCAGCGCGAGCTTGAGGGTACTGCATGATGGTCTCCGGGTCGGCGAGGGCGGAAGAGGGATCGGCCTTGATGTTGGCTTGCTTGTAGATGGCTTCGATGTTGGGGATCATGGCGACGGGGTTCTCGGAGGTCTTGAGGCCGGAGACTTCGGTGGTGATCATGCCGCACCATTGAGAGAGCACGCCAGCTGGGCAGCCTGGGGGGTCGGGGATGCCGAAGTCACATGTGGTGGATCTGTGCTGGTGACGGTGGTGGATGTGGCCGTGAGGTTGGGCTGTGGCGACGGCTGCGAGCAAGGCAGTGGCCCAGCAGGTCATCTTGGAGAGAGTGGCCATGTTGTGCGACTGTTGAGGGGTGGTTGTTGTTTGTGTTTCTTCGTGATATGTCGTCAATGGGCTCGTGAAGAGTCTTCGTTGCCACCCGGGCGCTTCCAGTGTGTGCAAAGGAGTGCAAGAGGCAGATAAGCCAAAAGGAATGACTTGAGAAACAGTAAGGACTGTGTGAGGTGTTGTCGGCCAGCCAGATGGAGAGTGTCGTGAACAACAAGAAGCAGCTGAAAAGAAAGGGAGAAGTGATCAGCGCATGACATTCATTTAATATTCACAGGGTCTTCAGCTTTTGCAACGCCCCGTGATGATCAAAGGGCCACAGAACATGGCGTCTACCCACATTATGCATGTTGGTTTCATCCTTGTCTTCAGGGGTCATGCCAATCGGGCGCCAACAAGCCGGCGGCAAGATCGAAGCCGAAGAGTTCTCCCGAGGAAAACCGATGGAGCCGTGTCGTCAGGCGAAGCGCCCATGCGAAAATCGGCCGCAGTGGCGTGTGTGTGAAACGAACACGTTCACGACCACGTGCAATTTGGAAGGCACTGTCGTTGTGCTGTTGTGTGGACCGCCGCGTCGTAATGATCGAGAGGTTCAACAGTTCCGGTGCCACCTCCATGGCAGGCAACTTGGGGCTATATGAGCTTCAGTCCACTCCAGATATGCACCGGTACTCTTAACAAGTTCAAGTTCGAAGTTGCCGTTGTCATCGTTCCCAACGCGTCTGCGGTCGTCGCGGCCACCCTGTTGAGAAGCTGTGTTGCGAACTTGGTTTGGCCCAGGAAAATGGGCAACTTCTCCCGCGATCGCCATCGCAGTCTTTGAATGTTGCTCGCAATCCGACCTCACACCGGAGTACGTTGGTCCTTGGTGATGGCATGGATCCGTAGGTCTCGAACGAGAAGCTGCCTGCCTTTCCAAGTGCAAGAGGTCGACCATGGCCTTCGGAAGTCAATCCCGTGCTGAAAGCCTCAGTAGACGTAGACGAGTACCAATGCGGTCCGTACCGTCACATTAGCCTTGCTTTCAAAGGCCAGTATGTGTGTCGGCCGTTGCTTCAGCTTGCGGTCTCAAGCTGGTGCTTTTTCAGCTTGTGCCTCAGTGTCACCCTCTCCCACAGTGTGCCTCTTGACGAACTCGACGTATCCAACTCTTTTCCCTTTCACGACATTCAATGCATCTTGCAGCAAACCGAACGCAAGTCCAACCTTGGCTCCCATCTTTGCTGTCCTGGCAACCGTAGGCAAAGGTAGCCTGTTCCAGGCACTGAAGATGCCCGCTGAACCCAAACCTGCCAGCATACTACTCATGCAATCTCTGTTCCCTGCAACATGCCTCTCTTCAACGTCCACAGCCTCCATTGCGTCCCCCACCACTTTCGACATGCCCCCACCCCTGGCGAACTCTCCACTTGACACCCTCCTCCACATCCTGACACCTGCTGCCCTTCCCCGATCAATGCCCTCTTCCAGAACGAAGAAGCACCCAGCCCAGAGGCCGAACTTGCCAGCTTGCTTCATGCCTTCGACGATGCCACCCAGCATCATGTTGTAGTTCTTGCTCTTGTGGTAGAGGAACCAGCCGGTCTGAGTAGTAGGCAGGCGATGGGCATTCTCAGCTTGGAACCGCAGTCCACTGTCTTGTGAGCCCTTTGCGAGGCCGAGCATAAGGCCTGCGAAACTCCCAATGGTGCATGATAGAGCAAGGCGAGCTGCGAGAGGAAGGGAGAGGCGGTCATCGAGGGTGCGGATATCCGGGACCAGGGCACTGTCGGGAGCTGGCGGAGCAAAGCCACCTGGTTGGTTCTGGGTGGCCATGCTGCTGTTCTGGGCCGTCCAGCATGGAGACGAGGCTACGTGATGATTCTCAAGGGAAGTGAATGTTTCCTTCGCGTGGCATGTGGCTTTCCCGAGCCTCCCCGCAAGTGTGGCCCGTGCGAAGAAAGTGTCGACCTCATGCAGCTTCACCTTGGAAGTCCAGCCATCGAGAGTCGGCCAAGAGTATGCTGGCGTCACAGTATGGGGCTGCGAGAAGTGCCACGAAGAATGCATACGTCTGTCTGGGCTGTCGTTTGAAGTCACAGCAGAAGAGAAGATATGGAGATCGAGGGCGAGAGACTGCACAAGAGATTGGGAAGAACGGCAAAGACAACAATGGGGAGGACAAGAGTCTGGAGCGCGGTCACGCCGGAGGAAATGAAGCAGTCCGACGGGATGGACTCGAGCAGGCCGCAGGCCCGCCAGCAGCGCAGGTCCTGGAGCCAAATGGGACCACAATGCGAGACTCCCCAAGTGACTTCAAAAGCAGAATATTCCGGATGAAGTCGACTTTCGAGACTCGATATTCCTCGTCGTCAGGTCCTGTGCTCGGGGAAGAGCGAGTCTCTGTGATCAGGAAGAAAAAATCAAAGCGCGAAGTGCCGGTTCCGATCAGAAAGTTCACAAAGTCCAATACCCGTATCAGGAAGCACTTCTCCGAGAAGGAATACTTCAACGCTGCAGAAGAGACCTCTGGAAACCAGTCTTCAACTTTCATTGGCCCTCGCCAAGACCATGCTCAGGACACCGAGCCACCGATATCTACACAGAACATCGAATTCTCCGTCGTCGATAACATCGACAAACACGTCCGTGCCGTAGATCGCTTGGATGCCGCACGAGCAGAGCACATGCAATATAATGAACATCAGCGGGGAACTACGAAGACTGTGAACAGCCACTCACAACATGGCGTCAATCCCTCGCCAGAGCAGCAGGTCTTCGCCAAGAAGATACATCACAGGCCTTCAGTATCTAGTGGAGAGTCTGTCTCCGATGTGTCGCGCAGGTCCTTTTCATCGCTCTCCTCCACCATTGTTGGTTCGTCAGAATGGCGAAATATTAATTTGTCAAAGCTGTCGTCCGATAGCTTCCAGACAGATCATCTCCATGCCCGGTCTTTCCACACGGCACCCCGACAAAGACAAGAAGCAACAATGGCAGGTGCTCAACACCAAGCACCTGCAGGTGTCCCCCTCACCTTCATGAAACAGCCGCCGAACACCGCCTCGGACAAGCCAAACGGCATTCGCGCACAGCTGCGACAATGGCAGGAACTACATGGAGACAGTGATCCGATGCCTGATATTCCGCAGAACGACGACGTGGTTGCACGCGATGAACCCATCAACAACCTTACGCGACTACCCGACGAGAAAGCGGTACTTGCGCAATCTCAGCAAGAAGATGGCGATAGTGATGAGCTTGTTTCCTGGACAAATGTCGACAAGGAGGGTTACGACGGCTCTCAAGAAGACCATCGCTTCCTTCAGATTGGCGACCTTGTCGAGATTGAGTTCACGAAGAGCGAGCGCGAAAGTGTTCTAGCTGTCTATGTGCAGTCTGTGAGGGCTAGTGGCATTGTAGGTCAATTCTTCACAATGCAGGGACGATGGATGCACCTGCCCGAGAAGACGGTACCATACAGCATCCCCAACTGGGTCAGTCCAGAACTTGTCAAGCCCTTGCTGGCGCACCTGCCAGATCCCGAATCATTTCAGGAGCTCCAGGGCCTCATGGAAAGGGCTTACATGGAGGATCTGTCGGTTCCACGGGAGGTGTCTGCACCGTTAGTCAAGCGAATGGTGGACTTCTACAATGAAAGCCAGGACATCTATCGTCGACATGCCAGCGCATTGGATAATGCGCATGACATTTTGTCTCACGACACCGACCTTCGATACGGTAGTTTGACCTCTGCTGCCACCACTCTACTTCAGCTACCTGCCAACCAACTTCCCCTAACAGCTCTGTTCACGGTTCGCAAGGCTCTCAGCAACGGAGGGTTTGCGTTCAACATCGATCGGCGCTCGCATCGCCTGACCGGATACATGCAAATTCGGAGCAAGGAACAGGTGCGCATGGTCGACAACGTGCGCAACTGGGTGCGTCAATGGCAGGACGATTTGGCGGCCACGTCTGTGATGAATGAATGGCAACTGCAAAGACACAGACCTACGAAAGGGGTCACAGTCATGTACGGATTTTTGGACAAGGCCAAGGCCATCGTGGAGAAGAATCGACTGAACCGCCCAACTACTCGCCATCAAAATGTTGGGCCAAGCAAAGTCCGCCTGCCCATTACACCCGAACAGGACAGCGTCAAGATCCAACTGGAAGAAAGGTTCACTGAGGATGAAACGGAGATTGTTCGCTTCATGGAATGCTGGTCTTGCAGTCACATGTTCGGCGACTTGCCACGCATCGAAAGTCTGCCTCCACTCATTCTTCACGCTCTAGGCCTATACGACGACCTCAAGATTTCTACTGGATTCCTCTTTCTTCAGGAACTCGGCACGATCTTGCCTTACGAGAACCGAATCCGGTTCGATCAACACTTGCTCCTTCCGTCTTCACAACACAGCAAGCCACTTCAGAACCTGATGAGCAGTTTGATTTCAATGAGAAATAGTCACAATTTTGTTGATTCCATGGCCGGACTGCGGCATGACTGGGGGAATTTACCTGTCTTTTGTATCGACAAGGAAGACGCACATGAGATTGATGATGGCGTGTCCATCGAGCCTGCAGGTGTTGGGCCTGATGGAAGACCCTCTCATTGGGTTCACATTCACGTCGCCAATCCCACAGCTTTCTTTTCGAGGGACCATCCATTAGCAAAGATGGCACGTCACATGGGCGAGTCTATCTACATGCCTGAGCGCACATACATGATGCTACCGCGTTGGGCAACGTCAAAGTATTTTTCGCTCGATTCCAACCGCCCATGCATGACATTCAGCGCCAGACTTGATGAAGACGGCAACATGCTTGATCACAAGATTACACCCGGAATCATCCGCAATGTGATCAGTTTGACCCCTGATTCCGTGGACCAGATTCTCGGTGCGACATCGAGCGAGCAATGGCCTGAATTGACCTTCACCGTTGGCGGAAGTCCACCGCTTGGCCCGAATCGACAATCCACGAAGTCCAAGAAAAATCGAGGGTTCGATGTTGGTGATCTGAAGACTTTGAGGTCACTCGCGGAGAAGCGCGCTGCAATTCGAAGGAAGGCGGGAGGTCTCTTCTTCGACTCCAATAAGCCCGAGGTTTCGGTTTGGCAATCCTTCAGCCGCTCTGGCTTGTCTTGGGATCATCCTTACCGTAAAGGGATACGAACTGTGGAAGGTGATCCTGTGATCCAGTTCAAAACCCGTGGCCTGGTCAACTGGTTTGAGCCGTCCAACAGGCCAGGTCAAAGTCTTGTCCAGGAACTCATGCTGCTTGCTGGTGAGCTCGCTGCAGCATGGTGTGCTGCACGTCAAATTCCTATCATCTATAGAGGCACCATCAAAGATCACAGAAAGGCTGATCCACAGCGCTTCTGGGAGGAGAACATTGGACCGCACGTCAAAGATGGCAAGACCATGCCACTGCATCTCGGCATTCAGTACATTCAACTACAAGGCTACACGACCCTTCGCACGACGCCTCTAGCACACAAGATCCTTGGCCTGCCGTCGTATGCAAAAGTTACTTCGCCTCTGCGACGTTACGGCGACATGATTCATCACTGGCAGATCGAAGCCGCTCTCCGGCACGAAGCCGAGACAGGTCGCTCACTCCTGGTGGAGAAATGCTCCAAGCCTGACCGCTCCTTCCTACCTTTCAGCGGCCCTGTGCTCGACACAATCATCCTCGGCCTCCAGCCCCGCGAAAGCATCATCACCCGATCCAAAGCGATGGCCGAGCAGTTCTGGGTTATCATGCTCGTGTTCCGCAAAGCCGTCTTTGGCGAAGACGGCCATCTGCCTTTCCTACCAGACACGCACTTCAACCCCAGCCTCCCTCAGCCGATGAGCGTGGTCGGGCCTCCCAAAGCCAGCGTTGGCACAGCGGCCAACGATCTTCGACCTCTGCGGATCTTCATCCATTCCTCAGAGGACTCTTTGAAACAGTCTTTTGGCGTGTATTGCATGTTGATGGAGTTGAATATCAATGTTACAATGCTGAGGCCTGAACTGGAGGGTTTCACCGAGCCGGCGAGGAGAGGCGATGTGTGGGAGGTGCATATGCATGATGTCGATGTGTATCGCCGGGCGTTGTATGTCAAGCCTGTGAGGCTTATTGGTAGGGAGGGTGCTGGGTTGTTGTAAGAAAAGACTTATAGAGAAACGATGCGGAGATAGTGTGTGTTGTCGAGGAGGACGCACGAGAATGTAAGAGTAGTAGTTGAATGTAACATACTTCGCTTCTCCAAGCCCTTCCCTACGGGCATCGGCTTCGTTCCACGGGGATGTCCACGCCTATCCGATTATCTTCAGCTTGCGCTTCACATCCAGCCAGTCGTCCATCTTGTTGGCATCTTCGCCTCTCTCCGGGTAGTGCACCCCCAACCGCATCATCACCTCCTTCGTCGTCACCACATCACTGCAGTCCTCCCACACCGCGCCAATGATGGCCTCGATCGTGTCCGCGCCATCCTTCTTCGCCAGCCCAACCTGGCACCACCGCCCCGGCTCCCCGTCCTTCAGCATGATGAAGTCCTCCACGCCCGTCACCTCCGCCATGTGGTTCAAGAACGAATTCATGGCGATCCCATATTGGAACCGATCGTCCCAGGCTCCTGCAACAAGCACAGCACATCAGTGACGGTTCATACAACAGAGATGATGAGAAGAAGTGAGAGTAACGCACTGCCATTGTCCTTGTTCTTGTACCACTGCGACTTGCAGATGCCCTTCATCATGGCGTCGCCCACGCCCGCGAGATGCCGGTTGAACTCGGGGTACTCGGCGGCGTTGGCGCCGCGGGGGAGGAAGAAGACACGGCGGGCCTCGTTGAGGAGCTCCACGTTGTCGAAGGCGTACGTGAAGCCGTCGGAGAAGGTGAGGGTGCGGCCGTCGGGGAGGATGCTGACGGTGATCTGCTGCGCGTAGGGGGCGGAGGGCTTGCTGTTGGAGGCCATTTTGACGCGATTTGAGTGATTGATTTGATTTGGATGTATGGCAGAGGCGCGTCGGTATGCTGTTTGTGAATGTGTGATGGGAGCGCGGTCTCTGTGCTGTGGTGTTGGAATGATTTTCGCCGCTTCAGTGCGTGGAAGCCCCCTACAATTTTTGGCCTGAAACAACATCGCCCGTTTGCAGCGTTTGCTCTCTCCCCAGGACATCTCGACCTACCAAGGGACACACTCATGATCAGGTAGCTCGGTCGGAGCCAAAGCGATGGGGATATCTGTTGTATTCTCTATCATGTATAGCCCTCTCACATTCACATATCCGGCCGTTCACGTCATGACGAACTTGCTCATGCTGCGGATCTTCTCACCATACTTCCAGAACAAAAGAGGCACAGGCAAGAGCGCCAGCGCAATAAATCCTAACACCGACGTCGCCCAGGGCACCTATATGCGTTAGAACAGAGATCATCATTCACAGCTCGCAAGACTCACCCCTAGATTGTGGAACATCCCGTTCGCGAACAGCGGGAAGCCCGCCGCGAGACAGTATCGAATCGACGTATTCGCCGCCAACGCTGAGTTCGCATACATCGCATAGCAATCGATCACGTAGTTCATGCCTTGCAGCGTGATGAGCATGATTCCAAAGCCTATAGGTGCCCCAGCAAGAATCTGCGGCCAGGGAGAGATCGAGGGGAAACTCGTCCAGGCGAACCAGAAGAGTCTATATTATCACATGTTAGCCTAGACCAACTGTCCGTTCTCCATAGACTGACCCAATCATCAAGCCAAAGCCTCCGAGTGCCATCAGTGGCATGCGGGCTTCTTGATATCGGCCCTGAGCGGGGTCTGGAGCGAGTTTAGATTTCGTTGTGAGGGCGACGAGCAGGCAGCCGGCGAGGGCGCCAAGGAGGACGGCGATGAAGGGGAGGGAGGAGACGCCGGCGCTCCAGTGGCGGTGTTCGGAGTATGAGATCGGGAAGGCTTCGAAGTTGAGGTAGATGATGCCTGGAGACGGATGTTAGCCCCTGAGCTCCCATCACTCGTCGCAAATTGCTCACCAAAGACAAACCCCATGTAGATGGTGACGAGGAACAGAATAGGTTCTTGTACCAGCATCTGCGCTGGACGGAACAAGTATCGGGTGCCTATATCTTTCAACGATATCTCTCGTTCCTCGGAGAGGGAGTGAAGTGCCCAGTTGCGGGTCTTGTGGCGGAGACGCTTGGCTCGTTGGGCGAGGAGGACGGGGCTGTATGTCTCAGGGATGGTGATGAAAGCGAATATTCCGAACGTGGCCGCCATTATCATGGTGATCCATTGGGTCCTGGTGGAGTTAGGTCAGTACAATCGTTATGCCACACTTCTACCTCCAGTACTGTTCTTACCATCGCCATCCAAGTTTGCTCTGAACGATGAAAGAACCAATCTAGTGAATCATATCGTCAGTCACTCCAGCTTTGCCAGCCTCATACATCGAGTACTCACAATAGGTCCAAAAATAGGCCCGCCAAATAACGAGCCAGCGAAGACAGGCACCGCGAAGCCTCTCTGTTCCGCATTCCAAATATCCGCCAGTGCACCCCCTGTCACAGCCTGCGCCGCTGACCCAAACACCCCTTGAAAGAAGCGACAGATCATGACAGTTTGGATGTTCTGGGCGACGGCGACGGGTATCTGGAAGATGGCGAAGATGATGAATCCGAAGAATAGGGGCCTTTTCCGGCCGTAGAGTTCGCTGAAAGGTCTGCACACTATGTCAGCGAATGCTGCTCATTTTTGTCGTATTACAAACCCAAAGATGAACGGCCCAAAGATGAAGCCGGCGAGGTATAACGAAGTTCCCAGGACCATGACTTCGCCGCTAACATGGAACAGTTCGGCCGTCTGTCCATTCGCTGTGCTAAAGATGGACGATGCAAATGTCGTTGTGAAATTCGTCAGGGACAAACTGATGGTAATGATCCATTTGCGTGCTAAGGGTAGGTTGACGGGGTTCTCGGGGTCATCAGGGCCATCCCAGTCTACAATGTTGGAATTCGACAAGTGAGCCTTTTCGGGGTCTCTCGAGTGCTCTGGCGATATCTCCGGGTCTCTTATCTCTGAGCCCAAAGACAGAGTCGTATCGTTCATCGGCTCATCGAGCTCATCTTTAGATTTCACGGGGCCCAGGGTTGCTTCGGACATGGTGAAGGGTGGATGCTTGGCTGTGCTTGACACAACGTGGAACGGGAAGAAGTCAGGACGTCGAGAGGAACGCTTTTAAAGCAGACCCATGGAAACGTGTTCCACGTGCCGGGAGAACGGCGACGCATGCTGCCGATCCTGTACGGCCGACGCATGTCATTTGTACGGTATATCAGTACTAACAGCCTCACGATACGGACTTAGGACTCGACCAGTCGCAAGACTGCCTCGCCCGAGCAGTGCTCTGATAGGCAGCGGGAGACAGAACATCGGGCCTCAGCATCTCGAAACTCCCGGGCGCAAGCCAAATGCGCATGGTTTTTCAGCTTCGTGGTGTGTCCGCCGGAAGGTGGTTCCGGGAAGTAGTTCTGTTTGCTCAAGCGGGAATGGTTTCCGTTGACAAAGCAAGAGCTCTTGAAGGATCGCGCGCGCGATCCTTCACTGCCGGGGGGCTGAGCTGGAGCTTGATTGGCCGGCGGGCCGAGTTAGGCTTTGGCGTCAGAAGTTAAATCCGACCACTCCTTCTCTTGCTGTACGACTCGGTGGAAGACCGACTTCACCCTCACAGCGGCATTCTGGGAACAGGGCTGACAATACAGAATTAACAGAACACTCATGGATGACAAGCCAACATCAAATCAGATCGTCACATACCCGCTCCTCGGGACATCATCAAGTAGATCCCCACCGGCGCTCCAGTGGACTCCCACCTTCTGCGGCACTTCCACCTCATCCACTATCGCGACAGCCAGATCTGCAACGGAAATCCCAAGCAGATTGTGCCAAACCTCATCCCAATCCGTAGTCGTAGTATCGACGGAAGACGTCGACAACATTGGAATCTTATCCTTCCAGATCTCGTACTTGCCAGTCTTCACTCCAGGTCTGTATTTGGCGGGCGGCGATACAAACAACCATTTGAAAGACTCATTCCCTTCAAACATCATCAATGCAGCTCTCGCGGCCAGGGGCAAATCTGGGAATGGGTTCGGTCCGTGCAAGATCATGTCTTCCGTCTGTTCGACTTTGGACTGGTTGATCTTGGTGAGTTGACCAGCTTGGACAGCTAGACGGGCGTTCCTGTATTCTTCGAAGCTTTGCGCTACAGGTCCAGGTCCAATTCGCTCGACCATGTGGGCAGTGGCCGCCGCGGAGTCTCCTACAGTCCGACGGAGTGTAAGCCACCAGCGGCGGCTATCGAGCACGGTTTCATGTTTTCGACCGGGGACTTCGAGCGAGCCCGTGCCGCCAACTTGGATCAAGTAAGGGCCTTTGCCATCGCTGTTGAGGGATTTGACGGCTTTGACGATACAGCGGGTCGCTTCGAGAAAGGTCTCTGCACGTTTCGTTCAGCTCAAAGACGATGACTTCGTAAAGATACTTCGATGCCCTTACTATAAGTGTTGGCGTCGAGTGGTGGGTTATACGCATTCACCACAACTTCCACGTCTTTCAAGACATGTTCCAAATCCTCAATAGTGCCTCCAGCAAGATCGAAGGATTTTGGCTGATACCGCTCATGCCGTCCCAGCTTTTCAGGAGAGCGAGACACGCCCACAACATCATGTCCACGGTTCAGAAGCTCCAGACAGATATGCGATCCCAAGGAGCCTGTCGGCCCAATAACAGCGCAGCGCATGGTTCGTGGGCGGAATCGGTGGAAGAGAAAGCTCTAGCTTCAGGCTTGATTGAAGAAGGCCAAAAGGCTTTCAAGCGCAACGAAGTCTGACAAATGATGATTTCGTCGTAGTGCGAATGCAGTGCAGCCACACGGCCTGTCGGTACTGCCTGATACCGATGTTGTCTCGCTTCATTACAAATGCATGCAGGGCAGCAAGTCCAGGGGCTAGCTCCTGCAGCACGAGGCTAGATCCTTCGCAAGGCTTCGGTGGTTGAAAGCAGTGGGACTCCCACTTGAGTATAAGCATGCGAGGCCCTTTTATATTCTTATGGTCCTCTTTCCAAAGCAATCATCAGAACGCATTGCCCATCATGAAGCCCCAAATGTAATCAACGCTCTACGCAGCACAGCCTCGACAAAGCTAACAACTTCCTCCCAGGCAGAACATCATCATCATGGCCTCAGCCATAGTTGCCAGCACCCAAATCCCCTTCAAAGACCCCAACGTTCTCAACGCCGCTCGCACAATCTACATTTTCATCAACCTCATCGTCCTCGCAATCCTCGCCTACACAAGACTTCGAATCGCTCAGCAAAAAGGTATACAACCCCTTCGGTCCTGACTTATCTTTACATCACTGAAAATATCCAGACACAACCCTCCTCCCCCCACCACCTCCCTTCAAACCTGACAAGCCGAACAAGCCTCCTACAATCCAAACCCACGACCTCCACCACTTCACTTCCCTCCTAAAATCCCAGGTCACCAGCATGCTCATGGTCGCTCTCATGCACCTCTACTTCCGCCTACCGACACCGCTCGTCATTCAATCGATCCTGCCGATTAAAAATGCTCTCGAGAGCAATTTGGTGAAGATCTATGTTTTTGGACGGCCGGCGGTGGGGGAGTTGAAGAGGCCGTGGAAGGATGGTGCTGGGTTTGTGGAGGCGGTGGGGGCGGTGGGGGCGGTGTTCAGGGGTGGGAAGGAGAAGGGTATAGAGGAGGGTGGGAAGAAGGTGCAGTAGAGAGGCGAAGGTTGGGGCCAGACGTGCGAGGCTGAGGATCTGGCTTGCTCGATGACAGGGCGGTCAAGGCAAAGGGGCAGTGAGGAAGATAAAAGCTTAAGCTCAAATGCCAGCAGCTTGGGGTCGACACTTCGGAAATCCTATCCCAAAATCTTCAACGCTGACGGCAAGCCTCTGGAAGGTGGAAATAAAGTGTAGCCTTACAGCTTGGCATGCGGCTCGGGCTTTTAGGGGTCTGAATCCTCGCGCGCGGGATTTTCGCGTGAGGAAGGATGTAGCCGGCGAACCGCCAAATACATCTACTTCGTTTCGGTTAGCGGGCTTCACCGGGAGAAGACGTCATGTTGTTCATTTTTACTTCTTGCACGTGGGGCTTTCTGGTGGAGGAAGAACGGTTTGCACGAAAAAGTGTACTCATTTTCCACTATCCACATATGTTCCATTCCAAAACCCTCATCTCGTCATCGTGATAATTGTTATAAATCTCATAGCTGGCTATGCCTGCTCTGCTTCATTTGAATTCAAAAAAAAAAAAAAAACCTTCATGCAGATGTACGCTGTTCTTGCTCTCATCATCTGATGGTACCGTCATCCCACAAAAACGCCGTCATACGAGATCTATCTGTGTCCAATGTTGCTTGTTCGCCTGCCTGAGGAAGGTCTTTTCTGGGTCTAGAAAGCCCTGCCTCTGCGTTGGTAGGCTGGGATGGGAGGCAGCGAGGATGCTGGCTGAGATGGAGCGACGCTGGGCGGGACTGATGGTGCTGCTGAAGACGCTGGTTGAGATGGGGCCACGGAGGGTTGGACTGAGGGCTGTGCTGATGAGCTTGGGGTGCTGGATGGTGGAATAGATCCTGTCGGCTGCGAGCTGGGTTTCGAGGTTGGTACGGAGGGTTGGACTGATGGCTGCACTGA